>NC_133204.1:50444589-50636821 GCF_958299795.1 Porites lutea | reverse complement strand
ACAGACGGTTTTTTAAAGTTCACCCCCTGCAAATGTAACGCTCTACTCATGTAAGCCTAGAAAATCCTCACTCACCACATCGTCCTCGTAAGATGAACTCCTGGCCGCGAGGCTGTTAGGAGCTTGCTCCTTAAGACTAGCTTGCTTTTCCTGAAACGCAAAAAAACCACGAATGTCAGCGGATGACCTACTCTCACAAGGCAGGTAATCATCAATCAATTTTTTTCAATCAATCGTTTATTTTAACTCGTTACGTCAAAGAGCTAAAAAACTCGTTCAAAATACGAACGTGTATAAATAACATCGATAATAATTACGGCTATGTTATAAAAACAGTTAAAAGGTGTATGTCTGTATTTAAAAAGGCTTCCAATATAAGTAGGTCCCGTACCATTTAAGCATTTGAAAAGAAATTAACGCCTGGTGTAAGCGCCTACAATATAAGGATGTCATGCTAGCCGTAGTGAGCAGCTCATCGTATGACATTGACTTGTTGTGGATGAGGTAGTATAAATGCTTTATAAAGTTTTATCATTGCATCATGAAGAAGAAAACGCCTTCTGCTTCTCAAGGCAGAATGCATGTCATTTGATTTGACGCTCTTTCAATGCGTGCGCTCCGCGAATATCGTACTCACCAGGTGGTTGTTATTGAGTACTGACGAACTCGGACTGCCCATAAGGAGTCTCTGGTAGCTCTGGGATCGTCCCCTCTGAAAGGAAGAGCGACCAAGAAACTAAGTGATTAATCGGTTAATTGCAAGGGTTTTGGGGGTGACTTGTTGGCAACCAAGCTGTGAATGATTTCGTCATTTTACAGACATGAAAATACTTAGCCTTTTAGCGCAGGGTAGAGAAAGAGCGGCCCGTATTAGCCGGATATCTTTTCTAGGATAATGTTTTGAAAGACCCCTAATGTGCGCACCAAAGGGTGTACGTAATAGCGAGGTAATAGGCGACAAAAATTGATCTCACTACAAACACACGTGCTTCGTTTAACTTTAAAAGAAAAGAGAAATTCCAACTTACCGCATCATTGCCGTTGTAAGATGGGTTCATAGCAGCGAGGTTCGCTTGCCTTTCCTTAAACGCAAAAAAAAAAACAAAACAAAAAAAACACGGATCACAGGTAAGCAAACAGACAAATGACTAATGACTTCATCGCAAAAGGTGGCGATCGATGATCACATTTGCAGGCTTCACGGCAAAAATGAATTTTCAGCCATCTGCTGACCTAAGCCTAAGCCTAAGTCGGGGAACGTACGCTTTCTTAGGGAAGACAGAAAATAAATAAACCAGAAAAACCAAACAAAAACAAAGTAAAAAATCTCAACAAATCAAACAATCATTGACTCCCCGCACCACCCTGGGTGGGGAAGAAGCTGGAAAGGGGAGATCTCATTTGGAGATAAGATCGCAAAATTCCACGCTATTAAATGACTAAGCGCTCAAGTGACAGGTTTAGATTCTTGAATGAAAATCCGACGACCTCAAAAGATGAGGTCAAGCACTTACCACGTCATCCGGAAAAGCTGAATTCTGATGATTCTTTCTGAACTTGGGCCGCTTCTGTGAGAAACAAAGAAACAAAAAAAACATGAATCTTAGAGAAGCTCTAGAAACCGCGAGCTGGGGTAGTGTTAAGGGGAGAAGGGAGAGGTTACTGAACTAATAGCTGAAAATTGGTTACTGTTGGAACCGTCAGCATGAAAAGTCTCTTTACTGAACTGATGGCTGCAGATCTGTAACGCATAATGAATCGGCTCTTCTAAGACCAATGTTGAAGAAACAACTTGAGCGTTTAAGCGCTTAAACGCTGTAGTATCACGCCCAAACAATGGTATCGTATCTCCACTAGTAGCTAAGAAAACGTCTCACCGGTTTGGAGGGTGACCCAGGGCCACGGGTTTCTTGTGCTTCGGTCGAGAAATCCATTCTTTTAGTCTTTTCTCTCTCTCTCTCTCTCTCTCTTGTTTTTCCTGTCATACAGAAAACAAAAAGGTAGGTTTACTCAAGACTGGCTGTGTAGCTGGGTGCGGTCGGTTAAGAATCATTGCCATATATGCCACTCGATGATATTTTTTGCAGGAAAGAGAAAGAGAATCGCCATGAAAAAACAAAACAAAACAAAACAAAAAGGAAAAAGTCCAATAATAAAAACAAGGTAAGAAAGGAACGAAACGATAGACTACCTGTGTTGGTGTTTCCCCACGCATCGCAACTGCAAGCGCAAAGGCTATGGTCCCTGCTTTTCAATGGGGGAGATTGTAATCTGAAACCCGCACCGACGCCCATACCATGAACTGGGCCTGTTTCGGCCACATTAATTTTTAGGCCGCTGCATCAGTTTTTTGTCAATCAAAAGCTAAGTTGTTTTCGAGTGTTTTGTTTTGCTTTTGCTTTTTCTATTTTTTGCCACAAACAGGTGATCTCTACTGAACTTTATCCCGCGCAGGTAAACCAGGGACGCTGCCCACAAACTTAAACCGAGCATTTGGTACGCTAAGCAATACAACAACGTTTATTTCGCAGTACCATTTACATAGATGGTGTTGCATTAAAAAAAGAAGGGAAAAATAATAAAACAGATTTATATTTTTCCCCGCTTCCCCCCCCCCCCCCCCGTCCCCCCAAAAAACAACCACAACAAAACAAAACCAAAAATACGGCAAGTGACTAACCAAAAGCGCGTATTCAAAGGCCAAGCAAGTTTTTTGGGGTTTTGTTTTTCAAGCAGTTGGCTTCAACTTTGTTTCCGCCTTTATTGAAAACTCAATAAAACCTTGTACCCGACAGAACATGTACAATAAACATTACCGAAATTGGTTATCCAAAGCAGCAGGCGCCATCTTGAAAATACCAACGCGTTTTTCCACCCATCTTTTCAAACTCCCGCTGAACCTCACCTCTCGAAAACGCTCCAGACGCGAACTTTAGTTTCCTGTCTACATTTCCCACAGTTTCTTAGGCACTTTTCTACTGCCAGGTAAGCACCAGAGACTGTCAAAAGTTGCCAAAACAGGGTCATCTTTCAAGGTCGCATACAACACCACAAACATACCTCCGCTGACAAGCTCCATGGCAGGCACACTTACCTTAACTACCAAGACATTGTGATCGTGTTGTACAAATCGGAATTGTTTTCTCGTCCTGAAAGCAAGACACACTCTTCCAGACAAGCCTGCCAAGCCGGTGAGTCCGCATGTTTTCTATTCAGTGCTATATTTGTGTAACGGAGGCATTTTCATGTGCATATCAGCAACAATTTTCATGTGAGGACGTCAAACAAAATGGCGGATTCATTCCTCTAACTTTCGAAGCATCGTCTATTTTGTTCTTTTGCTAGATAATTTTTATCCGGAGTTTTTCACTGATCACAGTGAAAGAGCAAACACGTTGTCCTCAGCAGCTTTCTTTGAACTATTTTCCAGTGAAATTATATTTGTATGTTTAATTTCTTGTCGAGGAATAATATTGTTATTCGGCTCGGTGGAATAGCTCAAAGGATAAGGGTTACGGGCCCTAATGGAGTTCTTTCATTATTATTCAGTCTACACTTGGTGATTGTTATTGCTATTTTTTTCCTTTGCTATATTGTTGTTATTATTCTAGAGCGCACACACACTTCTATGAAGTTCTAGCTGATTTGGGCTTCCTAGTTTCCCAAGCCAAAAGCTAAGTTCTAAACTTTTAAAAGCATGGGTCACTACACAGTATTGTTTCAGAGACTGCATTCATAGCTGTTTCTCATGACTTACAGTATCCAACAATCTACACTACCTTATTTCTAGAAAATTCATGCCAGGTGTAAAACTCATTTTGTGTTTACCCCTCCACTGCTAAAACCCAAGGATATTGAACAGCGAGGTGAAAGAGAGTGTGTTGGTCAAATTATTGTTGAGTCTGTGCACAAAACCCCATGGTGTTGCTGTTTTAACTAAACCTGAAGACGTGAAATTCAAGCTTGTTGACAGTAAGTTAATTCGTCTTTCTTGAAGTTCGTACATGTACTTTTGCGGCACCATGAATTACATGGTCATGTTTACTTTTGCTTGTGAATAAATAAAACGCAACAGGAAGATGTGCCTTTTTGTAGGACAGGTTTTGAGATAAAAATTTTTCTGCCGTTGGAAGCAAATTTGCTGAAGACTTTGAATTTTTTGTTTTAAAGACTCTTGAAAACTATCACCAAATTTCGCATAGTGGTCCTTGGTCTGCAACCTATGTCTTTGGTGTAATTACATTTTGCAAAATAAATGAAACCTTTTGCTTGATAAAAGGGATGTGTTAAAATATTCCTTATACATGTTTCCAATTTCTCTTTTCTTAATATCTTGAATACATACAGAGTTTTGAGTAATTATTTTCTACCGCACTGAATATATTCTCTATATTTTAATTTTTCATATAATTTTTTCATATTTTCATTTTTCACAATTTAGCAAACTATTTCAGTTTTCTCAATTTCAAACTGTCTTACTCCTCTATGTAACACAAAGCTGAAAGTCTTGGAAATTCTCCTGTTGGCAACTACCTGCTGCTATAAATGTTGACTGTTGATTTGACTGGGAATTCACTGCACCTGCCACTTTGTTTACATCAAAATATAGTTGTGCAATACCATCTGGGGGAAAACTATTCAGCCAACTATTTTAGGAATAAGTTAAGTGGAATATCAAAATTAATTGCTCTTTAAATACTTGCATTTTTCTCCTATTATGTCTCTAGATCTTAACAACAAATTTAAGTTTACTGTATATCAATATGAAAGAAATCCTTAATATTCACCCTCCAGAGGTGTTAAGAAATACAGAACTAATGCACTGAAAAGCGCTTGCACATTAGGAGCCAAATCTTTGGATAATAGCCTCCTCATCTGCGGTCCTCTCTGAGGTGAGGAATGCTCTCCAAGGGGACGCTGGAGGAAGTTTTCTCCCAATGGCAACTATTGCAGCTAATTTTGACTGTTGATTTGGCTGGGAATTCACTGCACGTGCCACTTTCCTCAAGTCATCCCAGAAGAGAGAGTGCCCTGTGACCAACTGGACACACAGAAGTCTTGGCAAGAGCTGGGCCAACTGGCCGATGTGCTTCAGGCACTGCAATCTGTTCCTCTTGCAGTCAAAGATTTTACACAGAAGATCTTTCACCTTGGTCTTCCTTTGTACTCTCTCAGCTGGAGACAACTGACAAGGCACTGCAAGAGTGTAAATTTGGTGCAATGCTGTGCTGCTTGCCAACAGCTGGGTCATGCGTGCATTTTTACTACTGTGTGCTCTGGCCATTAGGGCACATAGCCCAAGGTGTCTTGAAAATACATCACGGACAGAACAAGGGGATAACTTTAAAGCATATGGTTCGGGACTTTGCCTCAATCATCGCATCATTGCTAACCCAACTGTTACACACCTTACGATAGAGCGTTTCTGTGTATGGTATGGGTAAAATAAATGTGCGCGTAGCCCTAAATATGGATAGATTGCCTCTTTTTTTCTTGTATTTTAATGAATTTTTGTTTTGTTATGTATTACATTTTACATTTTACATTTTTAGATTGCCTCTTACTCCCGGAGAAACGGTTTGGCTACAGGTAGAATGGCGTTGCGATTATCACATCCGGGACATCTGGAAGGGATGAGCTAACTCTGCAGGTGAGATCACTACTCAGTTTTTCATAATTCCCAAAACTCGTGTCCCTTGTTGCACAAATGTTACATTAGCAAAGGGAAGATACAGTGCAAAGAATTTTCATGTTGGTTTCTAAAAGGCAAAGTGGACTTAAACAGGATTCTCCTTCTTTTCAGTGTGACCATGAACTATACAAAGTTCTGGTAAATTACATCAACGATTTCCGTCCACTCCTTGCAAAGGATGACAGTGGGGACTACTTGCTTCTGGTGAGTGGATTTAAATTATCACCCTAAATTGGACACAGTAAGGTTTTACCCTAACCTTAAATTAGCTTTTGAAAATGTCTCAGTCTCTTGATTCACCTATATAAATCCCCTAACCACTCTCATAGAAGTCCCTGGGATTTGAAATTAATTCTCCTTAGGGTGATTCTTTGACATTTCTCACCCTTCAAGGGTGAATCGCGCCAAATTTTCACCTTATTGAGATCTTATTTGGGTGAAAAATATGGACAAAAAAGCACCCTTGTGAGGGTGAATCCTTTCAATTGGTTATCTTCATTTCAGTAGTTGGGGTTATTTTATCTGGAAAATCATCTTTTAGGACGAGCATTAAATTCAGCGAGGGTGCTTTCTCGACCCAATTCACCCTTCAGTTAATACAATGCTATCTTTGTATTTCTTTGTACTGGAACACATGGTTCTAGGAAAGCAAAAGCTGGACCTGTAAGAATCACTGTTTCTTTCACACGTTCAATATTATTGTCAATTTTACTAGAAAGATCCGAGTGTTTTTCCAACTTTAGTTCAGTGTTCATCCATGTCTTTTTTAACTTGTACCTTGCAGAACAGGAAGGGTCACAGATTCTCGGGACCTGCGTTCTCTGCACACATGAAAAGTTTGTTTCGTAGCCTGACTGGAAGATTGGTGACAGTGAATATGCTTCGATCTGCTTTCATCACCTGGTCGTATGGCAGAGAGTAAGATAATTATTTTTTTCTACTATACACTGCACAGCTTTTTTTCTGCCTCATCAAAGTAAAAATACTCACTCAACAAACTTAGAGATATTCACATCAGTCCAACTTTATCCTGGGATTGAATTTTTTTGTTTCTCTTTCTCGGTCATGCACTGGTGTGAGTTGATTATTGTTGCTGAAAAACCTTACTCAAAGGAGCATCATAATCTTATAGAAATAAAAAATTATAAAACATCTTGAAAAAGGAAAACTGGAGGTTGCTCTGTGACATTTCCCTAAATAAAAAAAATAAAACCAGAGAAAAGCTATGTGCAATATAGAATTTATAACAATAGGACATTTTATGAAATATATGTTGTAGTTAATTTTTTATGTCAGGTAATTTTTATTTTCCTTTGGTTTAAACGTCTTTGCCATACATCACCATACTCAAAAACAAAAGGAGAATAAAATTACCTGAGATAAAAAATCAACTAAAACATATACATTGGACCACTGGTGATCAGCATTAACAGTAGGTGAACAAGACAACCAATGATTACAAATATTTTCCACACATTAAATTTTGGCGGGTAGTATTTGGTAGGTCTGCCTTTCTTCGTGTTCATAGCCATCTCTAAAATAAGTTCTCCATTTCACAGTGATTGCACAGATGCCCTTAAGGCATCATTGGCGGCCGCTCTCAGACATTCATGGCAACAAGCCCAGCGTACCTATGACCGCGGTACCGCCAATGACAGAAAGCAGCTTGCTGTCAACCTAGCCAGGGAGTATGCAGAGGACCATTTGGAAGAGGAACCCGATAATGGCCAACCGCAGAGTTTCGGTGACTGCCCATTCAAACCGGGTGACTTTGTAGCTGTGGTGGAAGAGCATAGCAAGCTTAACTGCCCAAAAGTCCTGATCGGACAGATCCATTCTCTCAATCAACAAGGTGATGTTTCCCTTCTCTGGTACAAGAATGTCTCAAGGAACCTTTACAAACTGGAACTCAGCGGTGAACAGTGGACGGAGAGTTTGGAGAGCCTAGTGCCTGTTACAGCAAAGGTGCCAAAGAATCGACCAGGATTATATCAACTCTGCACTTCCCCGCGTCAAATACACAAGGTCGTCTTTGCAGATTAGGTGAGGAACGAGAAATTGAAAAAGCTGGTACTCGATTATCTACTGGGCAGTAATAAAGAAACAGAAAAAGTGTGTTTTCGCTCAAAAGGAAATTCTCATCGATTTTCTGTTTCCTCTTTCAGCCTGCCATGCTTCCAGATCAGAGATCAAGTGACCAGCTCAGTAAAAATCTACAGTCCACTGAAGAACTACAACTATTTCTGTAGTCTGCTACAAACTTTTCTTACACAATCATCTCATGACATTTTAGTTTTGTGTAACATTATTAGGCCTTCAATTATGCTTGGTGAAAAAAGGAAGCCTTTTTCTCGTTCGCAGTTCACTGTGGTGGGCCTTAACCCTTTAAGCCCCAGTATCCACGTACAAATTCTCCAAACTGATCTCTATACATTTCCTTCAAGAATAAGTAGAGAGAATTTGATAATAGATCAAGGCATTTTCTCTTGTGTGATCATTTTGTTACTGCTTATAACATCTCTTGGCAGTGTATGGATCTTGTTTGGAGAAATTTGATCTTGGTCACTATTGGGACTTAGAGGGTTAAAAATATTTCATTTAATTTTGAAAACAGTTTTCATTAGAAGCTGCTCTGGGAGTCAGAGCGGCCAGTCCGCTAGATAATTTTGAAGAGTGAACATTTCAATCATGTCATGAAGGTGTAGTGCTGTGAAGCATCGCGTCACATCACGTTAGTTTAAAGAATAATATTTGATGGTATGTACTTGTCAGACTGTGTACACCATTTAGGCCCCAGTTTCACATTAAAATTTCACACTTGGCTCCAAGGCTAAGGAAGAGAAGAACAAAAGAAGTGAATTATTCATCCCTGAATCTCATTGCCATTTCTTTTATTCTATTCCGTTCAGCTTTGGAGTCAAGGGTGGAGCTGTTGAAAGGATTTGTTTTATTTTCTTTTTTAATCTTGTAAGCAGTTTGGAATTTCTGGATAGACCAGGCAAAGTAAAAAAGGCCCACTTGTTGGTGTAACAAAGTAATAAATCAATAAGCTTACATATTCACACCACATTGTATTTATTTGCTCAGTTTGTTTCTTTTATGATAGGGGGTGGATAACTACTGAAATATGAAATGACAGGGGGTGGGTTAAATTTTTTTTATAGGTCAGAGAAATAAGTCATTTTGAATCTCTGCTTTCCCTTATTTAATGGAGTCAGTACACAGGATAATCGTTTTCGCAAAACAAATCTATTAAGGCAAAAATAGGAGAAACAACAAAAAACATACGTGAAAATCTTGTTTGGTGTGAATTGTTTGGCAATAAGGCTTTGACAGTGGTAATGTCTTCATCTCAGTTCTGGAACTTTCAACTTTTTGTTAATAAGCAACTATTTGGTATATTGGGCTCATATTTTCAGTTAACTGAAATTCATATGTCCTTTTAAATGTATTCAGCAACTTCATTTGTTCAGCTTCATCAGGTAAAAACTTGGTGTGTTATTCGGACGGCAATCTAACACTCAAGCTCTCAGTCTCTTAGTCATGAATATAAGAATGAATTTTTCTACTTTCCTCACTTAAGTTTTAACATTTCAAGTCTTTCAACCGTATTTTCAAATTTCCAACCTATTCATGCCAATTCAAAGAAAAACAGCCTCGGTTCCAGAGAAAAGTATTTATGCTGCTGTTTTGTCGAAGGCAAACAGTTCCCTCCTCCCCCAACAAACAACAACCCCCACCACCACACCCCACTCCCCTCCCCCTTCCCCCGTTCCACCCTACTTACAGAAAAGGGAACTGGCCCCTAATGGAAAGTGCTTTGATCTGTTTAATTCTCTCAACTAATTCGACATGAAACTGTATGAAGATCAACCGGGGAGAATTTGTATGTGGACACTGCAGCAAGATCGTTTTTCTAGCTGTCCAAGCTTTTGTCGTCGGGTATTTTACCGCTAATTTCCCCCTCAAAATATCACTGGTTCCTTATTCAAAGAAAGGCCGCTTCTTTGCACAAAATATCATTGGTTCTTTATTGAAAGAAAGGTTCGCCAGAATGAACCTTCTCATCAACCATCACCGAACAGAATCAGCAAATGATCACTGACAAAACAAGTAGTGTACACTTTTCGCATCCATCTTTTCAGCTAGCCGCTAGATTTGCGCTATTTCCTGCCATGTGAAAATTCTTCCAGAGGCGTCGTTGGCCACAGCCGCAAACTTGAACGAAGGGGGCTCTTGTTTGGGTTCATTGATAAAGGAAACCGTCAGTTGCGATGTTAAACCCCTCGAGCTATCTCGCACACCACATTGCGTCAGCCATTACGCCGCCGCGCGAAGCCTGGGTTTTTGCCCCGTCAGGGCAAAAACCCAGATTCCCTCGGCTGGAATATAAAAATAGCTCCACGGGGAAAACACGGATGACGTCATGGTCATGTAAAAGGCAACGAGTCTATTTGGAGAAATTGACGTAATGTGCCCTGATATATAAGTGTCCCCTTGCGAAATACTTATTCAATCGACTAGACTCGACAATGCAGAAGAGAGCCACGAGCATCGCAGAGTTTTTCCCAGCGAAGAGATCGGATCAAGCAGAACAGCTTGATGGTGGACGAGCGACGCAGGAATCATCCAGGTAGGAAGTCATTTTTCAATTAAGTTTGTTTCCGGTTTTTTTCCCACCGGCCGAGGACTCAAAAAAGCAGTCGCACCGAAGCAAGGTAAATGGTTAACCGTGATTTTCGGTTACTTAATTCACTTAGTATTGCCCAACCCCGTTGATCGTTATTGCGGATTTGAGACCATTTTCGAAATTAATTGTTTTTTTGTTGCCTTTCTTTGGCGGGAGTTTATTTTTGCGGATTTGCGATTTTTTGTATTTTGCTGGAAATTGATTTTTGCGATTTCCAGACAGTACCAGTACCCAGCATTGATAATATGTTTGTTATTTTCGGGAACTTATTTTTGCGGATCGCCGGAAAAAGCGGCGCAAAAACAAACAAATTCAAAAAGTCATGATTGATTGGGGTTGGTTAAGTCATATACCCTTGCTTTTCTATGTACCAACGAATCTAAATTGCGTGTATTTCAATTTCAACTTCTGCATAGAAAATTGGCAACAAACTATTTCCTTTTTAAAATTGGAATCAAATCTAATGATCAATGCAGTTTCTGTAAAGAAAGCTCGGAAACTCTTTTCAATTAAGTTTGTTTTCGGTTTTTACGTTGGGTTTGGAGAAATATGTGAGAAATTCTACTTATCGTTCTGTTTACTTCTTCCCGCTTTAATTCATTTTCTGAGGCGAAAGAATAACCAACAGATTGCTCACTTATCGTGCTTTTTTAAGTTGGATGTCTGATTGTTTTGTTGCAGATCTTCACAAGATCCGCCAGCGCCGAGCGAGGCTGGCAGTGATACGGCGGACAGCCCAGAAAGGTACAGATTTTTGCTTCGTGACAAGCATGAAACTATTACTAGCAACCCAGAGGAAAACCGCTTAAAACGAAATCGGGACTGATGAGGACCACAAATTGACTAGCTGATTCGATGAAACCGTAATTTCACCACCATAATTTTAACTACATTTTTGACGTGGCTACGTTAACAATGTCGTGTCTCTTATTCTGTGTAGGCCTTCTTGTTCCCGCCGGCCGAGGACTCAAAAAAGCAGTCGCACCGAAGCAAGGTAAATGGTTAACCGTGATTTTCGGTTACTTAATTCACTTAGTATTGCCCAACCCCGCTGATCGTTATTGCGGATTTGAGACCATTTTCGAAATTAATCGGTTTTTTTGTTGCCTTTTTTTGACGGGAGTTTATTTACATGATTGATTGGGGTTGGTTTAAGTCATATACCCTTGCTTTTCTATGTACTAAGGAATCTAAATTGCGTGTATTTCAATTTCAACTTCTGCATAGAAAATTGGCAACAAACTATTTCCTTTTTAAAATTGGAATCAAATCTAATGATCAATGCAGTTTCTGTAAAGAAAGCTCGGAAACTCTTTTGCACCTCTTTTGGGAATGCCCGTTCGTTAAATCCTTTTGGAATGATTTGTCGCTTCTCATGTCCTCATAAATTTCTTTAGTAGTCTATTACAATTGAAGGTGTCTTTTTGACAACGGGGTTAAACGACTGTATCTATTTGCTGTGTATTAATTCATTTCTGTTTTTTTCAGACAGTTTTTTGACCAGGAGGCGAGAGCAGAAGGGACACGAGACGGCCGAAGGTAGGTCAAGCATCTTTCTTAATATGCATAACCCTCGTATGCGGCTGTGCTGAGGAATGAGGAAAATACTTCACAGTAACTAATATTTTCCCGCGAAATCGCGCTACAGATTGCCGCGAGGGAAGGGAGGAATCAAGAATTAAAAACAACGACAACAACAACAACATGACTTTAAAAACTTTTTAAGAGATCACTTGAGGAGTATTTGTGAAAGAAAGTCTTTCAAGTTGTCATGAGCTATTTCGCCAATTTTTCCTTCTTTTCGGTGACATGTGCATTGACGTAGAATAGCCCGTACGGAAATGTTGGTAAGTTTCTATGTACGTGTTTATATGACGTTTGGCGTTTGCCATCAACGCCATTCTAAATGATCTGCTGTCCCTCTGCACTTACAGCGCTGACCACGACGATGAAGAAGATGAAGATGGTGACGTTGAGTCCTCACAGGACAGGGCCTTCTTCGTGGCGGACCAGGATGTGGTCGAGGAAAGTAGTCAGTCCTTTTATCGACAACAGGACGCGGCTTCCCTCCAAAGGGACGTCGAGAGCGTGGAGCCATATTTCCCCTTGGCATTCGCAGAATCCGCCGACCGGCCTCTAGCTTTCAACTTTGACTTGTTTCTGCTAGACAGCCTGTCGTTGCCAAGGCACATAGTGCCTCGAGATTCGCGGGAGGAGGTGTCCAATGCAGTTTTGTTCGACAACGCTGCCAACGCTATCAGCTACTGCACCGAGAGACTGGAAAGAGGGTGGAAAGATACGCGTCCTGCCGCTGATCCAACTGAGCGGGCAAGTCGCAGACACACCCACCCAAAGGTGAACAAGTGGGAACTCTTTCGCCGTCACAGCGCACGTTTGACCGAGGCTCTAACCAGCGGACAAGCGCCGTTTGACGCCAATTTAAACCGCGTTCGCTTGGACAGGTACGTTGCTCAGAGACACTAGTAAAAAGCTATTTTTTTGGGGGGGAGGGGGGTATTCGCGCGAACTGACGATATTTTGTTCCTTTTGTTTCCTATTTATTGGCGATTTTCTAGAAAGTACACAGCATTGATAACATTTTCGTTTTTTTGTTTAATAATCCTACAATGCTATGTACACCGTTTCGTTTCCGAATGAAGGGGGCAAGTTGTAATTGAACAGACACGATTGGTTAGTACTTAACTTCTGTGTAGCGAATTTAAGTTATAGAGAGTATTCACCCTGGAGTAGATTTTACGTGTTTGCGGGAACTTATTCAGTCACGGACCGCTGGAAAAAAAACCGCCACACGGTACCCAATCAACTAATAATTTTAACCACAAAATCTTAAACGGCACACTTACGAAGCCCTGTCTGTTTTGGAACGACTGGTTTGGGGGCGCAAAGCAGGAAACCTATAGACAAGCCTTTGTGGACTGACCCTACTCTCTTGCTCTCCCAGGTTTGGAAATATCATGATCTGGGACGCTCCGGCCTGGAGCCTCGCAAGCCCTGAATTCACGCACGGCTTTCCCAAGCGGCTGATAGTGCAAGAACACGGGGGTTTCTTACCGGGGAACATAACCGTGTCGGCGAAGGCCAGCAATTTGACGCTGAGGCGTTTGGCGGTGTGCGACGTGGCCTGCTTGGTCAGTCAAGCAACGACCGCCGGCTCAGGTCTGAGTAGAGCACGGCTCCTTAACCTCCGCTACGCGGCCATCAGTTACCAGAGTGGGTCATTCTGCCCGCAGTACCTGGCTTCCGCCATGGTAGAGTTTGGCGTAAACTTCGCCACCTTTGAGGCATTATCGGCAGACACCTTGGACACGCTTCACGCCAGCCTCAAGCGGGGTTGGAGACAGGGCGACGACTCCAGCAGTAGCGGCGAGGAATCCAACGAACCCCTCATATCCTGTCCGGAGAGTGTTATGCAGGAGATAGGCAAGTCCAGCGCGGAGTCTTCTTCGGAGGCTGGAACCTCCCAACAGCCACCAGGAGACAGCGAGCGGACAATGCTCTGTGCTCTCCTCGCACGGCTGAGCAGCCGGCCCGGCTCGGAAAGCAGCGACTCAGAGGAGGACCACCATGGGGAGACTGACGGAGAGAACACCTCGACGACAGTGGGTGGCGCACGCGCAGCAAGGAAGAAGAGAAAGACTTCCTCTGTAGGCGGGAGGAGAGCCAAGGCGTCCCGCGTGGGAGAAGCGACGGAGGGCAGGGAACCAGGTAAAGAACGCTGAAAAATGAAACCAAACTCGATTATCACTCGCACATAATAATAATAATAATAATAATAATAATAATAATATTTCTATAGCGCTCTTATCCTATGTTCAAGGCGCTTTACAGTCATGTAAACAACATTATTGAAAAATATCTACAAATATACAACCATATCCTATTATATTTACAATGAGTAAAAAAGGGAAAAATTAAAACTAACGGAATGTATACAAATCTATAAAAACAATGATCCGTTATTATGATACCAATACATGCTGGTATCAGCACATGATACCAGCTTCGTGTTCTACGTCTCAGGAGAGACCGTTTTCAGTTTGTGGAGTTGTGCGCACACGCTGAGACAGTCGCAAACATTTGGTAGCTAAGAAGCAAACTTGAAAAGCATTGATAGATTGCTTATGTCATTCTTCTTATATTAGGAAAGTGCTAGCAAATATGTTGCGAAGTCTGAAACAAGAGATTTCCTTGCAACAAGAATAACAAACATGGAATCAATACCCCAAGAATAACAAAATTGAGCAAAATTTCATACTGGTAAAGGAACAAAGGCACAACATCATTTTTTCGGCTAAAGTTGCGACACAGCTGGGCTAGCAAATGTTTGTTTTCTATTTAGCGTTTATCTTATATTTTAAGTTGTTTGACATCCATATTGCTTAATTTTTATATATTACATTAATCTTAACTCTTCATTTTTGTAATGCGCATTTGATCATATTTTTATGTGAACCTGGGCAATATAAATGATACGCTCACTCACTTCCAAATCATTAACGGCGAGAACTCCCTGTTTCATTTCAGCAGGTGTAGAAACGACAGGCGAACCAGTGACGGCGCAAGAGGAAGAAGAGGCAAATCCCTGGGGCTTGCAGGACGGGTCGGTCGCGGGACTCAGGCTTGACGCCTTCCCAGACGCGGAGACGTGGCAGGACATGTTAACTTTCTTCCGACAACACCAGCCGCTTCGCCAAGAGGTGGGTGTCCACACTGATGGTCTCTTATCCCTCCCTATCCTTCTTATGGTTATCGTTATCGTTGCTATTTTTAAGGAGAACATTTTCCGTCCGCCGATGACACAATCAGAAACACTGCATTTTTTGTTCTTTCTCTTTCCAAACAGGAAATACGAACCGCCATGCCCAGGGCAGGCGCTTGGCAAGGAGACCCCGAGAGGGCACAAGAGGCCACTAGCAACCTGATTGCAGACGCACGCCGCCAACTGCTTGGTGAGAAGATGGCAGCCCTCTTCGTCATCTGCGGCCGCGACAACTGTAACTGCCGAGAAGACAGCTGTGCTCTGAAAGGCGGTCAATATTGGCTACAAGAGCAGCCACGAAAACCCTGCTCGCAAGACCTCCGCTGTGCCGTTTGCAGCGTCTTCACACGACACCTGGACCTCTGCAATCTCCTCGGTAGGGCGTCTACTAGCAAGGGCGCTCTCTTCAGTCGACTCCTTGCGAGTTCCGTGGCAGTTCACCAACTGTACGACCTCGCCGTCCCGGCAGACTTGCCCCCCGGTCAGAGGGTGACCAGAAAACAGACCGTAAAGGGGATACTGTGCTCCATGTTAGACGTCGAGAGAAATAGGCTACAGTGCCTCAGGCGCATAGGAGAGCTAGCCACGCTGGTGCCTAAACTGCTCTGTGTTCAACTTAGCAGCGGTCGCGCACTCTTCTGGGAACAACTGAGAAGAGTTTCCAACACGGTGATCGGACAACGCGGTCGAGCGGCAAAACTAGCCGCTCTGGAAGCTTTCCGCAGGAGAATGCCGGACGATTCGCCCTGGAAGGAGTTCTTGACCCCCGATTGAGATCTCCCGCATCGCAGTGACTGCCCGTGAATGACTTTGCACGTGGCGCTTCAGAGTTTATTCAGTACTTGTACTTTAAGCAGTTTATTCAGTACTTGTTTATTCGGTACTTGTGTTCCATTTTGCCTTCCTTCTTGTTACTTTCCTTTTTCGACAGTAGTGTGTCTGCCGGTTGAAGTGCAGGATGCCTGTAAAAGATAGCAATTAAAACTGTCAATAAAATGTTGCTTTCGCATGATCATAACTGTATCTTGTCCTGCTCTGACTCAAGGCAGAGAGAAAGAGGGTATACAAAGGTAGAATGCTTATTGACAAGAAGTACGTGAAATCTAAACCACAGAAGCACCGAAATTTACTCTTTTCATGCTCCGTCAATTGCTAGATCGGCAGTTAAAATTGATAACAAATTAACCCAATCCTTTACTTGTCAAGCCGGGGTGAAGCAAGGTTGCATGTTGTCACCTACCCTTTTTAATTTCTATCTAAGTGATGTACCAAAATTGCTAAATAAGCTGGAATCTGGAAGTTATTTGATGCACTGACATCTCCCATACTCTTTTATGCGAGTGAACTATGGGGGATTGATTGCAGTGGACAATTAGAAAAGGATCCAGCAGAATTAGTTCAGAATAAATTCCTGAAGTGGTTGCTGGGAGTTAATAAATACTGCAATAACCGTCAATGCCTGAAAAGCTGAGACAGCAATGGTTTCCAATCAGAATTGAAGCCCAATGTAGGAACTTTAAGTTCTGGTTTTTTCCCCTTAACCTTAACCAAAAATGAAAACGAATTATCCCAAAATGTCATACAATACTATTAAACGGAATGAAAACAAAGCTTTCTGGAGCAAAAAAAAAATCAAAAGCTTCATTATTGGAACAGATAGGGTTAGGAGAATTCTGGATGAAAGCACACTAGGAATCGTAAACATCGTAAAAATCAGGCAACGGCTTAAGGATATCGAACTACACAGAGGGCTAAGTGAAATAAGTAACGACACTAGAAAACTTGCTAACCAAAGCAACAAAATGAGAACCTACCGGTTATTCAAAACGATAGACAATTACAAATGTGGAGATTACCTACATCGGGTCACCCATACGCGACACAGAATAACTCTAACAAAAACTGCGACTAGGCCACCACAAATTAAGGACCCCTTTGTTTTTCCTGTTGAGTTTTCTTTACGATTTGTAAGATATCCATCGGCAGAAAATTTCACTCCAACATGTAAGGTATAATTATTGACGATTTCAATGTGTTCATTGCTAACCAGAAAATTGCGTTTATCTATCGTTGATTTTCTACCCTTGTTTGGAAATACAATAACTCTTGTTTCAGTTGCATTAATCTTATGAAGCCAATCCTGACAGTATTTTGATAGTCTGTCAAGACTTTGCTGCGAACCTGCTGCTGAGTTAGATATTAAAAGTAAACCAGGGGCATAAACTGGGACAGAATACAGCCTTGTAGAACACCTTTACCATAATTGCAAAATTCTGCTCGAACAATATAGGGGCTGTTTTTTTCTTTGGAGCGCGGGTGGTGGGTCTGGACAGAGAATCGGCTGCCACTGTTGCAAACGCGCTCTTTTCACTAACTTATAAATTGGATTCAGCTAACAGAGCCACTCCCTTCAAACATCTTTTGCAACAGAAATCCAATTCCATTAATATCCTATGGCTACGGCAATTCCTGGACTGTCAAACAGTACTCCCTTACTCGAACAGCGTTGGAAATTACAAATCAATTTCTTATTAGAGTTTGTTCTTTCATATCCTCTTATTCGGCTATTTTTATGTCGCACTCTTCTTATAGACCTTGTCACGGTTTTCGACGCCATCGTGACGAGAACGCGTGACAAATTACAGTGTTTGTATGAGAATCTAATGTCGAATAATTTCCGTAAAACGGCTGTTCTGAAAAAGGTATGACTTCTAAACTAAAGCGCTACCAAACAAAGGATTGTACTAAAAAATTGGGGGGGCGCGTACCTGTGCTTAAATTTCTCCGGAGGCTTGCTTTAGATTTACCATATATTTGTCTGTAATTTTTCCCGGGACTTTCCGACTTACAGACAAATGTATAGAAAATTTCAAAAAGTGGTTCTGCGTCTTCTAGCGCATGTAACGCCCTCAATGTTCTCTTTCTTTTTTTTTTTTTTTCCAGTAGAATCCCTAGGAGTGAAGCATTAGTTTAAAATTCAGATATTTTTTGCAAAACAGCCTTTCTACGGAAATTATTGGACATAAGATTCTAATACAAGTACTGTAATTTCTAACGCGTTTGCCTATTCGTCAAGATGGCGTCGAAAACTGCGACAAGGTCTATTACCATTATTAAACTATGACTGATAGGTGGACAAATTATAGAAAATGCCTGTATTTCCTGCGATTCTCCAACACATGCTGCACGCACGCTATTGTAGCTCCTTTTATGCTGATGACTAGTCTTAAACGCCGAAATTTTCTGGGACCGGTCTATAGCCATTTCTTTCTAACAAAAACAATAAAAGCACTATTGCAAAAACCTACCTAGCACTTGCTGCCTTTTCCCACAACAGGATTGTTTTTTATTTTCGCCCTCAAACTCCAAACTCGAGCGAGGATCGCACATCAGCTGACAAGATGGCGGCGCCGGTGGCCGTTTGGTTCCAGTCTCCCCCGTTCCATACACCGTCACATTTATACTCTATCGCAAGCCGATCTTCGTTCGTCTCTCAGAGCCAAACACCGCGTGTCACAAACTTGAGACTGTCACCAGCGCGCAGTTCACTCTCTATTATATAATACGCACAGTTTTTTAGCTGGCCAACTTCCTCCCTTCGCCGGTAATAAGCCCTCAAAAATACCCCCATTCACCTCTTTAATAGACCAATCACAGGCAACTTGCGCACAAAGCTAAGAAATATTTGAAGACAAGTCAATTGTGAATTCTTCCAGTAAAAGAAAGCTTCACACACAACCTATCTTTTTTACTTCAGGTTTGCTTAAGCCTATTTTCCCACGCAACATAATTCAGATTGATTGACATGCTTCGCCGGCCTTTCTCGAAGCTTAGAAACCGCAAGTCCGCTAAGTCGGTTTAAAGGTGAATTTCTCAGCATTTCGTTATTTAAAATAACTGCACAGTAATTTTCAAGGAGTTATAATAACTCCTCTAGTGGGCCTAATTTAACTCCTTACAGTGGAGTTATTTTTTGGGGAGTTATTTTAACTCCAAAAAGGGGTTTAAAGAACTCTTTTTCAGGAATAAAAGTGACCCCAGATATTGAGGAGTTGAAATAACCCCAAAAAAGGAGTTATCCTGTACCTAAAATTTTTACTCCATTTTTGGAGTTATAATAACTCCCTAAAAATAGGGTCTCTACTCTCGTGGTTGATTAACTAGAATATTGTCATCATTGTCCGGTTAAAAACAGTCACGAAAGTATCTTAAAATAACTTTCGCGATCTGAGCATGGTGATTAGCTCGTTTGAAAAAAGGAACTTTTTGCAATAGAAGAAGAAGTCTGTCTTCCAATTATTCACTGCAGAGATAATAACGGGAAGTCAACTTAACCAAATTTGATAAACGTCACGTTTGTACAACGTTATTAGCAGGTTTCGTGGAGTATTTTTTGCACTGAAAAATCTCTTGAAGCTTACTAGGCGTTGTGAAGTTTGTGATTTTGCAGGTTAAAGGAAACATTCTGTTCCAGTCTAACTGGAAGGTTTCTGTCTGCGTTAAAAGTTTCCTTAATAGGAAGCGCCATAATTCAGGTCATAGAGAAAAAGAAAAAAAAAAAGAGGAAACATCTTTACGGTGGCCAATTTACTTTATTGGTGTCAAATTGAAGTAGAATACCGAGCTGCAGGTGTTTCCCTGTTTCAATAGTATTCCGAATATTTTACGGCTACCCGGGCAAAGAATATCGTTATAGGTGGTTTTCACGTTACGTCATCGCCGCCATGCTGGTGGACAGTAAACAAAAAATCGTTCATTAGCTCGTTTTGTTTGCCCACCAGCATTTGTTCATTTCACCATTGTTATTTGTGTCTCCTGAGATTGGATGAAAACCACCTATACCGAGGACATTTAGATACAGAATCTTTATATCAAAGCTTCATTTCAAAACTAAATAATTCAATGCTGAATGAGTGTCTTCATATCTGATAAAGAGACGGCTCACGTCCAATTTTTTAGACCAAAGTAACTTCAGACCTTAATATTCGTGCAAGAATGAGTTGATCTACATCAGAGATTTTGAAGCCGCTCAAAAAACTCGCACCGCTTTTTTGACGTTCTCTTTGCCTTGGCAACGTCGTGGTTGCTGAAACCTGCCTTCACTAGCCATAATAAGAAAAAAGTTCTTTTTACAGGTGGCCTATGTCACATAATGTGGTTTTCAATAGGGCACTGCATAAAAAAAACTACAAACTACAGTACTAAAAATGACGAAGTATTAAAATAGATGAACTAAACTATAAACTATACCGCTCTCTTATGAACGCACATTAAAGTTTACATTTTAGTTTACTTCCCAAGCACGCGTAGCCCGACCATGCTGAAGAAAGTCTGCCCACCCCGGGGGTGGTTCTGGAATTGGTCTTGGATTGAGAAAGCGCCACTCGATGTCCTCCAATCGCGGCTGTAGTGGCGCGAAATGGACACGCGTAAATGCAAAGGGAAAGAACCCTAAAGGGATGCACCGGGGAGGGCCTTCTGTAAGATTGAAAGGAAAAATAGACTGCTTGCAATGTGGGCAACTAGTTCGTATCCGTCCCTCGGAATGAACAAACCACTTAAGAAGGCACTCCTCGTGAACTCGTTTCCGACAGCATGAGAGTCTGCTAGAAGGAACCTCAAGACTACCGAGGCACACTAAACACTTTGACTGAAGATGTTTTTCCAGCCGTGCCATGTCTCGCTGGTAGCGTTGTACGGATTTTTTCTTTTTTCGCTTGCCCATCTCTCGTGACTCTAAAAGACAATGAAACACGTGTGCTCCAATTAAAACTCAAACTATAATCCAAATGCCGTTTACCCTCAGCAGATAACAGGACGTGCCTTCTCGTGAAGGGCACGCGACTCAAACAACTTGCTGAGCATTACATGACAGTATTCACACACGACAGATGGGCAAGCTGCTACGATTTGAAGGTTGAGAGCTGGTAAATCACGCGTACAAGTGAAATAAGCAGAAGGAACAAAGCTGGGCCATCCACTGGCGTGGGAAGAAACCTCGCGCGCGCCCGCATGCACCGTGCAATCTGTCCCAGATGTGCAGGAGGCCTTCCTCCCAGCCTGAAGACAGAAGACGTTAGGCACGCGCGCTAACGGTCTTACCACGGCAGCGGAAAGCCTAGCCTTTGGTCTGCAATTATTTGACGGTTATAGCGCGATTCACAAGAGAAGAAGAAAAATTATGATCGTGACTGCGCAGTTCTCGCAGTCTGCATTTGCATAACGATTTCAGACAATAAGGCGTGAGCAAGTCACGGGTCATGCTTAATGTTTTTTTGTTTTTTTTTATAATTTTTTTATATAAATATATATTTGTTTGCCAATCGTTTGATAGTTCGTTCAATCAAGGACATTCAAAGGGAGTCAAAAACTTGATCGCCTTGCCTTTCCAAGATGGTTCTGAGATGCCTACGGTTGAGTGGATGGTTTCCGAACAAGCGTAAAGATGCGTCTCTTGGGTGTCCTGAGCTCGTACAACCCTTCAAGTCGATGGAAGTGAACGTCGATAGGATAGATCAGAGCGCTGGTTTTTTCTTGCCAAACATCCGTCCCCGCTTGAAATTCGTAATAATTTGGGCGCGTATCTAATTCTCGAAGCCAGGCCAACCGAACGTCTCTTCCGTCGTGGGTGTACTTCAATACTTTGGCTAAAAAAACGTCTGGCCGCCCTGGGTTCACATCGGAAGGAATAAGCGCGCATAATTCTCCGGGAGACGGCAAATCATCTGAATCTACTTCCTGTTCGTTATCGGAAGAGGTCGCTCCTGAGGTAGTCGGAGGCTCATCAAAAATAGAATTCAAGGCCGACTTACCGAGGTAGCGTAATGCTTGTGACGTGCGCTCCTGTTGTGTTCGGCGATCGTAAATATTTATTTGGGTTCTCAAAGTGTGTTTGCAAACACGCGCAAGAGATTCGGCAAGTCTCGCGTCAGAACTTTCAGGCGAAGATCGAAAGTGCTCGACCAGGGCATGTCTCATTTCATTTATCCCGCAGGGCAAGCCCAAGTTTCTCTTAAAAATGGTCGATAGGTAGAGGGAAAATGAGCTCGATGATCGGAAAGGCATGCCGCGTTTGTTCACAAAGAAGTAGTCGTGACTGCTCTCTCTGCAAAGCAGTCTTGGTCTCGACCTTGTTCTGTATTCCCTGAGGTGGTGTGTCAGGAAATCAAACTCTTGATCAAACTGCACGACGTTTGGGCCATATTTTGCGGCGGTCTTGTACCCCGTCTCAACCAACCAGACTGGGCCGTTGTCTGAGATGACTACTACATTGTCGCCTTCGGGCAAGCCTCTTAACAGAGTCTGCACGCCGCCTTCTGGCATTTCCGTCAGCGAGCGAAGAGTCCTCAGTTCTCTGCCTCGACCTGGATTGACAGCGAAAAGGAGAAGCATCGTAAAATCCATGTGCAGCCGCGCCTTGCTTGCGGCAGGTGCGTCCTGGTACTGGCAGTGAAGGCTTCGAACCAACTCTTGGTACTGAGGCCATAAAAGTCTGACGTCCGGCATGCTAGTTGTGAAGGCTTTTGCTCTTTCCAATTGCCGTCTGAGCGCGCGAAGGTCACTAGAGACAGAGTCACCTTGAAAATCCCCGTACCTTTGGTCTGCACCCAGGAAGTTTGAAGTGGTCACCAAAGATTGAATATAACAGGCGGCAGTGGAATTTTGCACTCGCCTGTCCGTACGCAGGTGGCTAATGAAAGACTCTACGAGCGGCAGGTTTTTTACCAGGGCTAACGAGGGCGTCACCTCCAACTTACTCGCGCCGAAACTTAGGAAAGTGACAAGGCGTTCGACGAGTTTTAGCCACGTCGTCATTGTTATTTTGCCAGAGCGCCTCTTGTGATTAAACTCGCTAGTATAAAAGGTTTTCATCGCTTTGATTTCCCTCACGACCCTTTTAAATGGCACGGGATCTAGTCCTCGACTTTCTAAGATACTTTCTACCTCCTCTAGTTTCACGTCGGCGCCTGATTCGCCGGGCTCAAAACTCAAGTTCTCTCCTTCTTCGTCACTTTCTTCCACCGCTACTCCTTTTTTTTCTTGTCTCTCCGTTTCTTTCAGTGTTTCTTCTTGTCCTGTCTCTTCCTCTTTTTCTTCCCCTTCCTCTTCGTCGTCGTCATCTTCTTCTTCTTCTTCTTCTTCTTTTTCTTCTTCTTCTTCTTCTTCTTCTTCTTCTTCTTCTTCTTCTTCTTCTTCTTGCTCTTGTTGTCGTCGTTGCTGTTCATCTTCTTCCAATTCTTCGCCCCTTTCTTTCGATCGCCGGTCGGCCGACTTACTCGCACAGGCGCTTTCAGAATACCACGGAATCTGAGCAGCCGTCGTCCCAAGGAAAGAGTGACATCTATTCTCGGTGTCAGTAGCAGTGGTGGGCATTGTTTTGCAAGCGTGACAGAGGGCAGATAAATTTTGTCCCGTAGGCAGATTTGTACCGGTTACATCGCGGAAAGGCAATGCGAGTGACTGGTTCTTTGCCCTTTGACTGAAATCTATGAATGAAAGGTCTAGACTAGCTTTCTGCAGGTAACTGGCGCATGAATTAGCATTGCCTAGGTTAAAACACCTGCTACTTTCGTTTTGTACGCGCGATTGGTGGTAAGCTTGTAAGACAAAGACGTCTCGCTTAGATATAAGCGAAATGACTTTGTAATTACAAAGTCCTGGCCTGGCCTTTCTAACAATGTCAAGGACGGTAGTAGGACATCGCACTAGATTAAGTCCCAATGTTCGCATGCGCGACTTGATGGTTTGTCTTGGGGTTCCACTGAAAACCTTGTCGCATACTTCTATAAAGGCATGGTAAAAATTACCCTGGCTGTCAGGGACTTCAAACAAGGTGTCAACCGGGTCTTCGTTCTGTCCGGCACAAGAAAGGGAAGCTGATGTGACGTTTCCCTAATGAAAGTAAACAGAAATGACATTATATGTAAATACAATGTAACTTGTTGGAAAACTACAGTTTGCTTTCTTTGATACACTGGTGTAGGTTTACGGCACGAAAAGTTGCCTTAAAATTTAACAAGCTTCCAGTTACTGTATTTTGGTTAAATTGTGATGTTTTAATGCTAATGCTTACTGATAGGTCATTTTGGGGTGCTTGTAGCTTTCTTTTCTCTTGCTCTACTTTCAAAACCGATCGACGCAGATCAGGATATTTAGAACAAAATAATAAAAACAACTCAATGACATAAAGGCCTGAGCCAAACGCAGATCAGACAAACACAGTTTAAGAACCGACTCTGCACTCTATTGCTTTCCTAAGCTACCTGAAAACCGTGAGTTGGAGATCGTCTTAAGACGGCTTTTATGACGAAGTTGATAATGAAATTCATTGCCTCCTGTACACCTCAGACTCAGCAACGTCAAACTGAAATCCGCAAACTCTGAATCTTACGCGGCTAACGTAACAAGAAAAGTCTCACAATCATGAGTGGGCAATATTCACAAATCAAGTTTCTGCCTTCATAATGAACTCCTTATGCACTCCCTATTATAGTTTACCTTATCCTTATTTTTATATTTACATTACTGTGCGAGTGTCGGGGACTCAAGTCATCAGTCAATCTTAAACGTTTGATTACTCCTCAAGAACGGGTTGTTAGAATATTCTACCAGGAGTATACCAAATCTTTTTTTTGTGAACTTACGAATTGTAAAATTTGAAGATATTATCAAACTAAGTATCTTTACAAAAAACGATAGGGACAAAAACATGTTTTAACTGTGCCGTACATTCACGCAACGCTTGAAGTAAGAATTCGTTCCGCTTGCCCTACTGCAGGACAAATGTAAGGAAATTTTCACTTGTGTTTTAAATTATCTAATTCCCTTAGCTCTGAAATTCAGAACTCAATGCCTCTAGTATTGCTGCGTTCGAGACTTCAAGAGAGAATTCAAGACTTTATTATAAATTTTCTAAAGAATATTTTTACAAGTGTCCTGGCACCGCAAACAGCTATAGCTAGTCTAGGCGGGCCAGGAATGATACGAAAAGAAAATAACTGCAATAAAATTAAGGTAAAAAAAATAACTGATCTTACGAAGAAAAACATATGAAAAAGATGCATTTAAAACTCCAAGGAGGAAAGGAAAAAAAAAACATTAGCTCGTTGTTTTGATAGGCAGGATTACAAAAAAATTGGTTCTGTTTTCTTCATTTTAAGAATAATTGAATTGGCTTCTAAACTGAAGTCATTTTTCTTAGTATAAGCATACTTTACTTCTCTTAATGCTTGTGTGTACTACTTCGCCTCTTTCGCCTTTTTTCTTTCTTTTTTTTTGTTCACATTTTACAATTCTTTTCTCACTTTTCCTTTTTTTGTCTGCAATTGCGCGTTTAGCGTTTTTATCCCGCAGGTTTTGTTAAAATCTCAGGGTTAACGTGCAACTGAGACAGTGCTATAACAGCCTTTGTTCTTTAAGTAGTCTTTTCAACCTTTGGTTTGCTAAGATTTGATTTACATCTCGGCTGTAAACGCTACTGGAAGACACGCCACATGTTATTTGTTTTTTTGTAACTTTCACAAGTCCAATTTTCAAACAACAAAAACCAAAACAATAAAACATTGAAGTCGACACCTCCTAGCGTTTCACTCAAGAAGGATATTAACTATTTTCATCGAAAGCAATTTTTTAAGAGGGAGACAAGGAAATCAAAGTCAAAATTTCGGGAAAATATTCACCCTAGCTTCCTTCGCTGATTAAGTTTTTGGCCTAAAATTTAGTACTGTTTTATGGTGAAGAGCGGGGAAAAGATTTTTATCAATTTTACTCTTAATTCTTTAATTCTGGATATTTTTTAAATTTTTTACTTTTGGTTTTCGTATTTTTTTGGGCCTTTGAAGTTATTTTTATGGCAGGAAAGTGCAAAGTTGGGCGACTTATACTTAAAAAATCGCTTGGAATCTGGAAATTTCAGGTTTAAACCATCGAAACCTAACCCTTGCAATGGTCTGATGTCGCCCAGTAACCTCCTACATTTTTAGAAAATGTAGATTTTTAACGATTTCACGTCTCATGTCGGGTATGTGTTACAACAGTAACTGAAATCTAGGAAAGGTCCAAAGTTGCCATTTTTAAGTTGTAAAGTTTATAACTCTAAAAATATTTACGGGTTTAGTCTGATTTTTTGCAGAAACATGTCTGTATGTTTTAGTTATTTGCTGTAAAAATTTAAGACCAAAATGATAAAACGACAGAACGTTATTAAAGTTTAAGTCCACCCTTGTCGAGCGTTTTTTTTGCGTCTGGAAAATGCATCGCTAGGGTAAATTGCCGTTATGTTCCTTAATTGAAATAACGTTCTTTTCTTTTTATCGAGATACAGTGTGGAACCTTCTACTGCTTAGAGCAACAAAATAGAAATTCGCATGCAAAGATTCAGGCCAAAAGTGATAATTTGGAATTTTTTATGATTTTTTGAAAGTGTGCTTACGTCAGGAAAGTGCAAGCTCTTCCTAAATTTTCCTTACTTTTGTGCGGCTTATTTCAGGAAACTCGCTTGATTCTGGCGCATTCAATGGCTATCATAAGATAGTACAATCCTTCTTTTACACAGTAGTATATGTTTATTCCTTCAAAGTGTGAAAATGTTCGAGGGCGCGCAAAATTTGTCCGATACCCTTCAGCGCACTGGTCTACGTTACAAAGAGATACAAAGAGATTAAAGAGATTAATAAATGGTTCAAGAACGTAGAATATAGTTTTCAAAACGTGGTTTTGAGAGGACAAACTTATATACCTTAAGTTTGTTTTTGTTTTAACGTCATCGAGTTTAACGTTATTTTTTTAAATTTTTTTTTTCACTAGCGTTTCTCTCTGACGGTCGCGTCAGGATATGTCTGCACTTAAATGACTTTAAAAATCACGTTTAATGATAAAGTTAGACTTTTTTTAGAGGGTTGGCATTGTAATGACAATAATAAAAACATGTAAAAATCCGCAGCGCAACCCTCCATTGTTTTTTTTAATTTTAATTTTTTAGGTCATCTCAGGGTTACATCGCGTCAGAAAAATGCATATTCTTCCTAAAAAGTTGAAAACTACGTTAAAATCATAATTTAATAAAAATTGCTCATTTTTGGATATATTTTACCTCTTGCCGTTCTAATCAAAATTACCAACTTTCAAACCTAACCCTTTTTATCTCGAGAAGTAATAAGCGAGACAAAAATCAAACGAGTGTTGCCTAGCAACGGGTGCGTCTTACTACACCTGTCTCACATATGTTAAACGGCAAACTATGAACTAACATTTTGGCAAAGGACACGTCCTTAGCTTTAAACCAGAATTTTTTGTGAATTTTTCCGCAGAGACTGTTTTGCCGTGAAAAATCAAGGAATTTTCACATATGCACCTGTCAAGCCTTATAAATGACTAAATGTTTAAGCAATGACCTTCAGTTAGATATCAAAATAAAGCTTAGATATTGATCTAAGTTTTGGTTAATTCAGTTGAAGAATAACGTAAAACAAGAGGTTCGATTTTATAAGCGAACTTGTTGTTATTAAACTGCGATAGATGACCCATTGAAATGAGAAGAAAGAGGGGCAATGCGTAAAAATTAATTTCGCCCAACAGGTTAAACTAAACCGAACAATTTTACATGAAAAAATAACAACAACTCTCTTTCTATACAAGCAAAAAAAATTAGCTTCACAGGCTTATTAGTTTGTGAGTTATGAAGCGTCAAAAATAAGCATTAATTCATGTTTCGTATAATTACATTTCAAACACTTTCAACAGGTAATCTACTTGCCTGGGAAACTTTATAGGGTAAAATCTCTGCGAAAATTTATCGCAGCAATCTAAAAAGAGTCTCACAAGATGGCTCAGAAGATATTCTAAATGTTTATTGTTTTTAAAAGTTATAAATCTTCGGGAAAAACGTCCATATAAATTCGCAAACTTAATATAGCAGTCACGCTGACGTAAAACAAAAACAGGAACGGTGCTGTAAGAATGACATATGAGTAGAAATTAATTTCACACCAATTGCTTAGACTTGACCAAAAAAATTTAAACTCAAAAAATACAGCGACTCTTTTATAGAGTATAAATATGTTAACTGGTTCTTGAGTTATGAACCGTCAAACATAGTAAATTTAAAAACAGATCAAGGGAAAGTCAGGCACACACAGTGCTGTGCGGTAAAAATACTGGATGCGTCAAAATTAATTTCGCTCGCTTTCTACAAAACAAACAAACAAACAACAAACAAAACAACAACAAACAACGAACAAACAACAAAAATACAAACAAACCAACATAAAACAACAACAAACAAACAAAACAACAAAATCAAAAACAAACAAAGAAACAAAACTTTATAAATAAACAAATAAAATTATAAAGTATTGGCCGCAGCCGGCAAGGCTATCCGAGGCGGGAAAGTGCGAACAAAATTTATATAAAAAAAGGCTATTAACTAAGGAAAGTTTACAGTTTAGAAATAAATACAATAAAAATCCAAGATAGCGGCTGCGCAAATTTGACATATTCATATATGGTCAAAATCACATTAATTTCACTTTAAAACATTACCAAAGATCATTTCCAGGGTCAATTGACCAGACTTTTAATAAGTTTGAAATTTTGACCCAAAATCATAGGTTAACCCCTTTGGAAAAAATCCAAGATGGCGGCTGATCAAATTTGACATCCTCATATATCGTCAGGATCACTTTGATTTCACTCTAGAACATCAACAAAAATGATTTCAAGGTCCAATTTGACTATCTACAAACTTTGAAGAAATTTGAAGTTTTGACCCACAATCATAGGCTAACCTCTTTAGACAAATCCAAGATGGCGGCTGATTAGATTTGACATCTTCATATATCGTTAGAATCTCTTTAATTTCACTCTAAAACATCAACAAACATGATTTCTAAGTCCAATTTGACTATATAAAAATTCTGAAGAAATTTGAAATTTTGACCCAAAATCATAGGCTAACCTCTTTGGAAAAAATCCAAGATGGCGGCTGATCAAATCTGACATGTTCATATTTTGTCAGAATCACTTTGATTTTACGTTAAAACATCAACAAACATCATTTCCAGGTTCAATCCGACCATATACAAAGTTTAAAGAAATTTGAAATTTTGACCCAAAATCATGGGCTAACCCCTTTGGAAAAAATCCAAGATGGCGGCTGCACAAATTTGACATAGTCATATATGGTCAAAATCACTTTGATGTCACTTTAAAACATCACCAAACATCATTTCCAGGGTCAATTTGACCATTTACAAACTTTGAAGAAATTTGACATTTTGACCCAAAATCATAGGTTAACTCCTTTGAAAAAATCCAAAATGGCGACTGATCAAATTTGATATCCTCATATTTTGTAAGAATGAATTTCATTTCACTCTAAAACATCAACAAACATCATTTTTAGGTCACATTTGACCATATACAAAGTTTAAATAAATTTGAAAATTTGACCCAAAATCATAGGCTAACCCCTTTCCAAAAAATCCAAGATGGCGGCTGCTGAAATTTCACATCTTCATATATGGAAAGAATCACTTTGATTTCACTCTAAAACATCACCAAACATCATTTCCAGGTTCAATTTGACTACATATAATCTTTGAAGAAATTTAAAATTTTGACCCAAAATCGTGGGCTCTTCCCTTTGGAAAAAAGTGAAAGATGGCGGCTGGCTAAATTTATCATCTCCAAATATGGTCAACATGACCTTGTCAACAGTATTCAACGTCACCAGACATCACCTCCAGGTCCATTCTGACCATACATACACTTAGAAAAACTGGAATATTTTGACCCAAAATCCCTCTATAAAAAAATTTTAAAAAAACAAACAAAATTGGAGTGGGGCTCCTTGAAACTGCTCAGGCTAAAGAAAAATACTAAGATAATATCCCCAAAAATATTACAACAAATTTACAGAAAAGTGCCAAAGATATTTTACTTTACATTCGTTTGTTGATAAGCCTACCACAAAGAAAGTAGGCAAATCAACAAAGAAGGTAATAAGCCTAAACCTAATCTGAGTTTTCACAAAAAAATAAGAAAAACGTTTTATAAACAGTTTATAATGGAACAAAAAGAGAATTCCAGTCAACAAAATTACCTTTTCCTTATTTGAAAGGCCTTTTCTCGGCTCGCGTCAGGAAAGTGCATCAGCGTCAGAAGAGTGCATCGTATTCCGTCAGAAAGTAGGCAAATCAACAAAAAGGGTACGCGAACCGAAACTTAATCTCAGTTTTCACAAAAAATTGGAAAAACGTTTTACAAACAGCCTATAATGGAGCAAAAAGATAATTTCAGTCAACAAAATTACTCTTTCCTTACATTAAAAGCCTTTTCTCGGCTCGGGTCAGGAAAGTGCATCAGCATCAGGATAGTGCATCGTCTGCCGTCAGGAAAGTGCTGACAGGAAATTGCATTGTGGCAGGAGAATGCATACTCTTCTTTGATGTAAATACACGTTTATTCTGTGATAAAATATATTTAAAAGCATTGGAAATAATAGTATACAACAAAACAAAATGATTCTAAAGAAATAGCTCAGTTCTACCAAAGGATTTTAGAGTTACGATTTTTTTGGGGGGAAATGGTCAATTTGCAATTATCTGCCACCTTCAAAAACCTATAATTCGTTTTTCTTTAAAGCAAAAATGATGAAACTTGGTAGAAATGTGGCTTGATTAAGTAGGTAAATTTTAGTGTCAATTTTGACTGTTGCTCTTGAATGTGACGTCCTGCAGATTTGATTGACAGCTGTCAATCAACATATGTGCAGATTTTTGCTGACAGGGCAAAAATCGTGCTTTTTCAAAATAGCAATGAGTACATCGTTTATTTTTATGTATAGAATAAAAAAAATTAAAATAAACTGAGAAATGACCCACTTATAACCTTTCAATTTGACCATACATGAACTTAAAGGAAATTTGAAATTTTGACCAAAAATCATATACTAATATCCCCAAAAACATTACAACAAATTTAAAGAAAAGTGCCAAAGATATTTTACTTCACATTCGTTTGTTGATAAGCCTACCACAAAGAAAGTAGGCAAATCAACAAAGAAGGTAAACGAACCTAAACCTAATCTGAGTTTTCACTAAAAAATAAGAAAAACGTTTTATAAACAGTTTATAATGGAACAAAAAGAGAATTCCAGTCAATAAAATTACTTTTTCCTTATTTGAAAGGCCTTTTGTCGGCTCGCGTCAGGAAAGTGCATCAGCGTCAGAAGAGTGCATTGTCTTCCGTCAGAAAGTAGGCAAATCAACAAAAAGGGTACGCGAACCGAAACCTAATCTCAGTTTTCACAAAAAATTGGAAAAACGGTTTACAAACAGCCTATAATGGAGCAAAAAGATAATTCCAGTCAACAAAATTACTCTTTCCTTATATTAAAAGCCTTTTCTCGGCTCGCGTCAGGAAAGTGCATCAGCGTCAGGATAGTGCATCGTCTTCCGTCAGGAAAGTGCATTGCGTCAGGAAAGTGCTGACAGGAAATTGCATTGTGGCAGGAGAATGCATACTCTTCTTTGGAGTAAATACACGTTTATTCTGTGATAAAATATATTTAAAAGCATTGGAAATATTAGTATACAACAAAACAAAATGATTCTAAAGAAACAGCTCAGTTATACCAAAGGATTTTGGAGTTACGATTTTTGGGGGGGGAAATGGTCAATTTGCAATTATCTGCCACCTTTAAAAACCTATAATTCGTTTTTCTTTAAAGCAAAAATGATGAAACTTGGTAGAAATGTGGCTTGATTAATTACGTAAATTTTAATGTCAATTTTGACTGTTGCTCTTGAATGTGACGTCCTGCAGATTTGATTGACAGCTGTCAATCAAGATATGTGCAGATTTTTGCTGACAGGGCAAAAATCGTGCTTTTTCAAAATAGCAATGAGTACATCGTTTAGTTTTATGTATAGAATAAAAAAATTAAAATAAACTGAGAAATGACCCACTTATAACCTTTCAATTTGACCATACATGAACTTAAAGGAAATTTGAAATTTTGACCAAAAATCATATACTAATATCCCCAAAAACATTACAACAAATTTAAAGAAAAGTGCCAAAGATATTTTACTTCACATTCGTTTGTTGATAAGCCTACCACAAAGAAGGTAGGCAAATCAACAAAGAAGGTAAACGAACCTAAACCTAATCTGAGTTTTCACAAAAAAATAAGAAAAACGTTTTATAAACAGTTTATAATGGAACAAAAAGAGAATTCCAGTCAATAAAATTACTTTTTCCTTATTTGAAAGGCCTTTTGTCGGCTCGCGTCAGGAAAGTGCATCAGCGTCAGAAGAGTGCATTGTCTTCCGTCAGAAAGTAGGCAAATCAACAAAAAGGGTACGCGAACCGAAACTTAATCTCAGTTTTCACAAAAAATTGGAAAAACGGTTTACAAACAGCCTATAATGGAGCAAAAAGATAATTCCAGTCAACAAAATTACTCTTTCCTTATATTAAAAGCCTTTTCTCGGCTCGCGTCAGGAAAGTGCATCAGCGTCAGGATAGTGCATCGTCTTCCGTCAGGAAAGTGCATTGCGTCAGGAAAGTGCTGACAGGAAATTGCATTGTGGCAGGAGAATGCATACTCTTCTTTGGAGTAAATACACGTTTATTCTGTGATAAAATATATTTAAAAGCATTGGAAATATTAGTATACAACAAAACAAAATGATTCTAAAGAAACAGCTCAGTTATACCAAAGGATTTTAGAGTTACGATTTTTGGGGGGGGAAATGGTCAATTTGCAATTATCTGCCACCTTTAAAAACCTGTAATTCGTTTTTCTTTAAAGCAAAAATGATGAAACTTGGTAGAAATGTGGCTTGATTAATTACGTAAATTTTAGTGTCAATTTTGACTGTTGCTCTTGAATGTGACGTCCTGCAGATTTGATTGACAGCTGTCAATCAACATATGTGCAGATTTTTGCTGACAGGGCAAAAATCGTGCTTTTTCAAAATAGCAATGAGTACATCGTTTAGTTTTATGTATAGAATAAAAAAATTAAAATAAACTGAGAAATGACCCACTTATAACCTTTCAATTTGACCATACATGAACTTAAAGGAAATTTGAAATTTTGACCAAAAATCATATACTAATATCCCCAAAAACATTACAACAAATTTAAAGAAAAGTGCCAAAGATATTTTACTTCACATTCGTTTGTTGATAAGCCTACCACAAAGAAAGTAGGCAAATCAACAAAGAAGGTAAACGAACCTAAACCTAATCTGAGTTTTCACAAAAAAATAAGAAAAACGTTTTATAAACAGTTTATAATGGAACAAAAAGAGAATTCCAGTCAATAAAATTACTTTTTCCTTATTTGAAAGGCCTTTTGTCGGCTCGCGTCAGGAAAGTGCATCAGCGTCAGAAGAGTGCATTGTCTTCCGTCAGAAAGTAGGCAAATCAACAAAAAGGGTACGCGAACCGAAACTTAATCTCAGTTTTCACAAAAAATTGGAAAAACGGTTTACAAACAGCCTATAATGGAGCAAAAAGATAATTCCAGTCAACAAAATTACTCTTTCCTTATATTAAAAGCCTTTTCTCGGCTCGCGTCAGGAAAGTGCATCAGCGTCAGGATAGTGCATCGTCTTCCGTCAGGAAAGTGCATTGCGTCAGGAAAGTGCTGACAGGAAATTGCATTGTGGCAGGAGAATGCATACTCTTCTTTGGAGTAAATACACGTTTATTCTGTGATAAAATATATTTAAAAGCATTGGAAATAGTATACATAAAAACAAAATGATTCTGAAGAAAAAGCTCAGTTCTACCAAAGAATTTTAGAGTTACGATTTTTGGGGGGGCAAATGGTCAATTTGCAAATATCTGCCAAATTTAGAAAGCTATAATTCGTTTTTCTTTAAAGCAAAAATGATGAAACTTGGTAGAAATGTGGCTTGATTAATTAGGTAAATTTTAATGTCAATTTTGACTGCTGCTCCTAATTGTGACGTCCTGCAGATTTGATTGACAGCTGTCAATCAAGATATGTGCAGATTTTTGCTGACAGGGCAAAAATCGTGCTTTTTGAAAATAGCAATGAGTACATCGTTTAGTTTTACGTATAGAATAAAAAAAATTTATAATAATCTGAGAAATGACCCAGTTATAACCTTTCATTTGACCATACATGAACTTAAAGGAAATTTGAAATTTTGACCATAGACTAACCCTATTGAAAAAAATCCAAGATGGCGGCTGCACAAATTTTACATCTTCAAATATGGTCAGAATCACTTTGATTTTACTCTTAAACATCAAGAAATATTATTTTTAGGTTCAATTTGACTATATACAAACTTTAAAGAAATTTGAAATTTTGACCCAAAATCATAGGCTAACCCCTTTAGAAAAAAGTCCCAGATGGCGGCTGATCAAATCTGACATCCTCATATATCGTCAGAATCACTTTAATTTCACTCTAAAACATCACCAAACATGATTTCAAGGTCCAATTTGACTATATAAAAATTCTGAAGAAATTTGAAATTTTGACCCAAAATCCTTGCCTTACCCCTTTGGAAAAAATCCAAGATGGCGGCTTATCAAATTTGACATGTTCATATTTTGTCAGAATCACTTTGATTTTACGTTAAAACATCAACAAACATCATTTCCAGGTTCAATTTCACCATATACAAAGTTAAAAGAAATTTGAAATTTTGACCCAAAATCATAGGCTAACCCCTTTGAAAAAAATCCAAGATGGCGGCTGCGCAAATTTGATATAGTCATATATAGTCAAAATCACTTTGATTTCACTTTAAAACACACCAAACATCATTTCCAGGGTCAATTTGACCATTTACAAACTTAAAAGAAATTTGAAATTTTTACTCAAAATCATAGGTTAACCCCTTTTTAAAAAATCCAAGATGGCGGCTGATCAGATTCGAGATCTTCATATAAACACCGTTAGAATCACTTTAATTTCACTCTAAAAAGTCAACTAACATGACTTCTAGGTCCGATTTGACTATATACAATCTTTGAACAAATTATTATTGACCCAAAATTATAGGCTAACCCCTTTCGGAAAAATTTAAGATTGAAAGAAGGAAACAAAGAAAGTAGGCAAATCAACAAAGTAGGTAGGCGAACCTAAACCTAATCTGAGTTTTCACAAAAAAATGAGGAAAACGTTTTACAAACAGTCTATATTGGAACAAAAGGATAATTGAAAAGAATTTTTCCTTATTTTAAAAAGGCCTTTTTTCCGCTTGCGTCCGTTTTTATATTTTCAAATTCGACCTCGAAATGATGTTTGGTGATGTTTTAGAGTGAAATAAAAGTAATTCTGACCATATATGAGTATGTCGAATTTGATCAGCCGCCATCTTGGATTTTTTCCAAAGGGGTTAGCCCATGATTTTGGGTCAAAAAATTCAAATTTCTTGTAACTTTGTCTGTGGTCAAAATGGACATGGAAATGATGTTTGTTGATGCTTTGAAATAGTTCTAAAATGATCTCGGCCATATATGACCTCTCTGAGCCTTACTTTTTTTTTTCTATCATTGCATAACAAGGTGTTGGTTTCCTGGTCCCCCCCTCACGTTAATGTTGGACAGTGAGGGTATTATTCTGAGACTTGATAGTGCTACTACGCTCTACCAAAAGCCATTCAGAGGGTCTCGCCAAGTTACCAGCCTGGTTCATTGTAGCCAGGATCATATTTCATTGTGTGACGCGAGTATATTAAGTAAATATTACAAAGATAATTTACTTACCAATAAAATTTCTGTATTTTTGAATCCTCATAAACCTCACTTTGTTGTAGCCTTCTTTGAAATTACCAAGATAGTTTAATTACCAATAACATTTCTGTATTCTTGAATCATCATCAACCTCACTTCGTTGTTGCCTTCGTTGAAATTACCAAGATAATTTAATTACCAATAGCATTTCTGTATACTTGAATCATCATCATCCTCGCTGTCTTGTGGCCTTCTTTGAAATAAACAAACTAATTTAATTACAAATAACATTTCTGTATTCTTGAATCATCATCAACCTCACTTCGCTATTGCCTTCGTTGTAATTACGAAGATAATTTATTTACCAATAAAATTTCTGTAATCTTGAATTGTCATAAACCCCACCTTGTTGTAGCCTTCTTTGAAATTACCAAGATAATTTAATTACCAATAGCATTTCTGTATACTTGAATCATCATCATCTTCGCTGTCTTGTGGCCTTCTTCCAAATAAACAAACTAATTTAATTACCAATAACATTTCTGTATTCTTGAATCATCATCAACCTCACTTTGTTGTTGCCTTCGTTGAAATTACAAAGATAATTTATTTAGCAATAAAATTTCTGTAATCTTGAATTATCATAAACCTCACTTTGTTGTAGCCTTCTTTGAAATTACCAAGATAATTTAATTACCAATAATATTTCTGTATTCTTGAATCATCATCAACCTCACTTCATTGTTGCCTTCGTTGAAATTACCAAGATAATTTAATTTCCAATAGCATTTCTGTATACTTGAATCATCATCATCCTCGCTGTCTTGTAGCCTTCTTCCAAATAAACAAACTAATTTAATTACCAATGACATTTCTGTATTCTTGAATCATCATCAACCACACTTCGTTGTTGCCTTCGTTGAAATTACCAAGATAATTAAATTACCAATATCATTTCTGTATTCTTGAATCATCATCAACCACACTTCGTTGTTGCTTTCGTTGAAATTACCAAGATAGTTTACTTACCAATAAAATTTCTGTAATCTTGAATTATCATAAACCTCACTTTATAGTGGCCTTATTTGAAATTACCAAGATAATTTCATTGCCAAAAACATTTCTGTATTCTTGAATCACACTACGAGCCTCAGCGCTCCGGAAGTTGAAAAATTCGTACCGTCTGGTTGCTATGAAGTGACGTAATCATCCAGTTGAGTATCCATCACCGTAACACTTTTGCGGACAACTACCGCGGCGCTCGTAAAGTACCTTAATTAAAACCGTGTTCAAAACCCTGTAGGAAGTCTGTTTATTTTTGAGTCGATTAATGCACTGCTGACTTTCACGAGGTCAACTTTTGCATAAATTATCAAACATTATGTTAAGCGGGAAATCTACCTATGGTTCGCGGGAGAAGCAACTTCTGTAGCGGCGCAAGACAAATGTTTCGAGAGTCGAGGATGTGCTCACAAACTATTCACTATGCGACGAAAGGAGAAATCACTGGCATGGTAGCCGTATGTAATGGTAATTTTATCAATCCAGGTCGCGCCGTGTTCGCTCGAGAACACTGTGACAACCTCATTTGGCGCGCTTCTCAATACTTTTTTAAAACATGTTGTAATCGGTAAGAAGACTTAAGCACTTAGTATCGCCAAGCCATTCGAGTCAGTGTATACCCAATTCTTTGTCTGAAGATTCTCGCAAACACATATACCAAGTAAATCTGGATGGAAGAGGAAATTGTCTCCCTAAACGCAGCCAGATTATATTTTGAAGGATGTCGGCACAATTCAACGCGTCTTCCAGGTCAGCCCTAATTTATAGTTCGTAAGAGTATAAATTTCGATCTCCCTATTTTCGCTTAAGCTTTTTTTGATAAAACTTCAGTAGAAACAAAACAACGCAGACATGACATTCTCCTGCATGAGACACAATCGGCTGAAGGAAATATCTGTTTACAAGTCGAGTAAATTATCCATTCTTGCGCACCGCAAAATCAGCTAAAATCAGTCGCTGGAAACCTGGCATATTATTAAGCCTGACAGCCTGAGCGCTTCGAAGAATAACACGTTTAGAACTTCGACGCGTAAAAAAAAAAAGGCAGTTGTTCTATATCCTTTCTGGTTCATCCAGGTAGAAGTCCTGGCATATTATTATGCCTGAGCGCTTCTAGGATATATAACACGTTTAGCATTTCGACCCGTAGCCGTAAAAAAAAATTAGGTAATTGTTCTATATCCTTTCTGGTTCATCCAGGTAGAAGTCCTGGCATATTATTATGCCTGAGCGCTTCTAGGATATATAACACGTTTAGCATTTCAACCCGTAGCCGTAAAAAAAAATTAGGCAGTTGTTCTATATCCTTTCTGGTTCATCCAGGTAGAAGTCCTGGCATATTATTATGCCTGAGCGCTTCTAGGATATATAACACGTTTCGCATTTCGACCCGTAGCCGTAAAAAAAAAATTAGGCAGTTGTTCTATATCCTTTCTGGTTCATCCAGGTAGAAGTCCTGGCATATTATTATGCCTGAGCGCTTCTAGGATATATAACACGTTTAGTATTTCAACTCGTAGCCGTAAAAAACAATTAGGAAGTTGTTCTATATCCTTTCTGGTTCATCCAGGAAGAAGTCCTGGCATGATATAATTATGCCTGAGCGCTTCTAGGATATATAACACGTTTAGTATTTCAACCCGTAGCCGTAAAAAAAATTAGGCAGTTGTTCTATATCCTTTCTGGTTCATCCAGGTAGAAGTCCTGGCATGATATAATTATGCCTGAGCGCTTCTAGGATATATAACACGTTTAGTATTTCAACCCGTAGCCGTAAAAAACAATTAGGTAGTTGTTCTATATCCTTTCTGGTTCATCCAGGTAGAAGTCCTGGCATGATATCACTATGCCTGAGCGCATCTAGGATATATAACACGTTTAGCATTTCGACCCGTAGCCGTAAAAAAAAAAAATTAGGCAGTTGTTCTATATCCTTTCTGGTTCATCATATTATTATGCCTGAGCACTTCTAGGATATATAACACGTTAAGTATTTCAACCCCTAGCCGTAAAAAAAATTAGGCAGTTGTTCTATATCCTTTCTGGTTCATCCAGGTAGAAGTCCTGGCATATTATAATGCCTGAGCGCTTCTAGGATATATAACACGTTTAGTATTTCAACCCGTAGCCGTAAAAAACAATTAGGAAGTTGTTCTATATCCTTTCTGGTTCATCCAGGTAGAAGTCATCGCATATTATTATGCCTGAGCGCTTCTAGGATATATAACACGTTTAGCATTTCGACCCGTAGCCGTAAAAAAAAAATTAGGCAGTTGTTCTATATCCTTTCTGTTTCATCCAGGTAGAAGTCCTGGCATATTATAATGCCTGAGCGCTTCTAGGATATATAACACGTTTCGTATTTCAACCCGTAGCCGTAAAAAACAATTAGGAAGTTGTTCTATATCCTTTCTGGTTCATCCAAGTGGAAGTCCTGGCATGATATAATTATGCCTGAGAGCTTCTAGGATATATAACACGTTTAGTATTTCAACTCGTAGCCGTAAAAAAAATTAGGCAGTTGTTCTATATCCTTTCTGGTTTATCCAGGTAGAAGTCCTGGCATATTATTATGCCTGAGCGCTTCTAGGATATATAACACGTTTAGTATTTCAACTCGTAGCCGTAAAAAACAATTAGGAAGTTGTTCTATATCCTTTCTGGTTCATCCAGGAAGAAGTCCTGGCATGATATAATTATGCCTGAGTACTTCTAGGATATATAACACGTTTAGTATTTCAACTCGTAGCCGTAAAAAAAATTAGGCAGTTGTTCTATATCCTTTCTGGTTCATCCAGCTAGAAGTCCTCGCATATTATAATGCCTGAGCGCTTCTAGGATATATAACACGTTTAGTATTTCAACCCGTAGCCGTAAAAAACAATTAGGAAGTTGTTCTATATCCTTTCTGGTTCATCCAGGTAGAAGTCCTGGCATATTATTATGCCTGAGCGCTTCTAGGATATATAACACGTTTAGCATTTCGACCCGTAGCGGTAAAAAAAAAATTAGGCAGTTGTTCTATATCCTTTCTGGTTCATCCAGGTAGAAGTCCTGGCATATTATAATGCCTGAGCGCTTCTAGGATATATAACACGTTTAGTATTTCAACCCGTAGCCGTAAAAAAAAATTAGGAAGTTGTTCTATATCCTTTCTGGTTCATCCAGGTAGAAGTCCTGGAATATAATTATGCCTGAGCGCTTCTAGCATATAAATCGTTTAGTATTTCAACCCGTAGCCGTAAAAAACAATTAGGAAGTTGTTCTATATCCTTTCTGGTTCATCCAGGTAGAAGTCCTGGCATATAATTATGCCTGAGGGCTTCTAGGATATATAACACGTTTAGTATTTCAACCCGTAGCCGTAAAAAACAATTAGGTAGTTGTTCTATATCCTTTCTGGTTCATCCAGGTAGAAGTCCTGGCATGATATCATTATGCCTGAGCGCTTCTAGGATATATAACACGTTTATCATTTCGACCCGTAGCCGTAAAAAAAAATTAGGCAGTTGTTCTATATCCTTTCTCGTTCATCATATTATTATGCCTGAGTGCTTCTAGGATATATAACACGTTTAGCATTTCAACCCGTAGCCGTAAAAAAAAAAATTAAGCAGTTGTTCTATATCCTTTCTGGTTTATCCAGGTAGAAGTCCTGGCATATTATTATGCCTGAGCGCTTCTAGGATATATAACACGTTTAGTATTTCAACTCGTAGCCGTAAAAAACAATTAGGAAGTTGTTCTATATCCTTTCTGGTTCATCCAGGAAGAAGTCCTGGCATCATATAATTATGCCTGAGTACTTCTAGGATATATAACACGTTTAGTATTTCAACCCGTAGCCGTAAAAAAAATTAGGCAGTTGTTCTATATCCTTTCTGGTTCATCCAGGTAGAAGTCGTGGCATATTATAATGCCTGAGCGCTTCTAGGATATATAACACGTTTAGTATTTCAACCCGTAGCCGTAAAAAACAATTAGGAAGTTGTTCTATATCCTTTCTGGTTCATCCAGGTAGAAGTCCTGGCATATTATAATGCCTGAGCGCTTCTAGGATATATAACACGTTTAGTATTTCAACCCGTAGCCGTAAAAAAAAATTAGGAAGTTGTTCTATATCCTTTCTGGTTCATCCAGGTAGAAGTCCTGGCATATTAAAATGCCTGAGCGCTTCTAGGATATATAACACGTTTCGTATTTCAACCCGTAGCCGTAAAAAACAATTAGGAAGTTGTTCTATATCCTTTCTGGTTCATCCAGGTAGAAGTCATCGCATATTATTATGCCTGAGCGCTTCTAGGATATATAACACGTTTAGCATTTCGACCCGTAGCCGTAAAAAAAAAATTAGGGAGTTGTTCTATATCCTTTCTGTTTCATCCAGGTAGAAGTCCTGGCATATTATAATGCCTGAGCGCTTCTAGGATATATAACACGTTTAGTATTTCAACCCGTAGCCGTAAAAAAAAATTAGGAAGTTGTTCTATATCCTATCTGGTTCATCCAGGTAGAAGTCCTGGCATATTAAAATGCCTGAGCGCTTCTAGGATGTATAACACGTTTCGTATTTCAACCCGTAGCCGTAAAAAACAATTAGGAAGTTGTTCTATATCCTTTCTGGTTCATCCAGGTAGAAGTCCTGGCATGATATAATTATGCCTGAGCGCTTCTAGGATATATAACACGTTTAGTATTTCAACCCGTAGCCGTTAAAAACAATTAGGTAGTTGTTCTATATCCTTTCTGGTTCATCCAGGTAGAATTCCTGGCATGATATCATTATGCCTGAGCGCTTCTAGGATATATAACACGTTTAGCATTTCGACCCGTAGCCGTAAAAAAAAAAAAATTAGGCAGTTGTTCTATATCCTTTCTGGTTCATCCAGGTAGAAGTCCTGGCATATTATTATGCCTGAGCGCTTCTAGGATATATAACACGTTTAGTATTTCAACCCGTAGCCGTAAAAAACAATTAGGAAGTTGTTCTATATCCTTTCTGGTTCATCCAAGTAGAAGTCCTGGCATGATATAATTATGCCTGAGAGCTTCTAGGATATATAACACGTTTAGTATTTCAACTCGTAGCCGTAAAAAAAATTAGGCAGTTGTTCTATATCCTTTCTGGTTTATCCAGGTAGAAGTCCTGGCATATTATTATGCCTGAGCGCTTCTAGGATATATAACACGTTTAGTATTTCAACTCGTAGCCGTAAAAAACAATTAGGAAGTTGTTCTATATCCTTTCTGGTTCATCCAGGAAGAAGTCCTGGCATGATATAATTATGCCTGAGTACTTGTAGGATATATAACACGTTTAGTATTTCAACCCGTAGCCGTAAAAAAAATTAGGCAGTTGTTCTATATCCTTTCTGGTTCATCCAGGTAGAAGTCCTGGCATATTATAATGCCTGAGCGCTTCTAGGATATATAACACGTTTAGTATTTCAACCCGTAGCCGTAAAAAACAATATTAGGAAGTTGTTCCATATCCTTTCTGGTTCATCCAGGTAGAAGTCCTGGCATATTATTATGCCTGAGTGCTTCTAGGATATATAACACGTTTAGTATTTCAACCCGTAACCGTAAAAAACAATTAGGAAGTTGTTCTATATCCTTTCTGGTTCATCCAAGTAGAAGTCCTGGCATGATATAATTATGCCTGAGAGCTTCTACGATATATAACACGTTTAGTATTTCAACTCGTAGCCGTAAAAAAAATTAGGCAGTTGTTCTATATCCTTTCTGGTTTATCCAGGTAGAAGTACTGGCATATTATTATGCCTGAGCGCTTCTAGGATATATAACACGTTTAGTATTTCAACCCGTAGCCGTAAAAAACAATTAGGAAGTTGTTCTATATCCTTTCTGGTTCATCCAGGAAGAAGTCCTGGCATCATATAATTATGCCTGAGTACTTCTAGGATATATAACACGTTTAGTATTTCAACCCGTAGCCGTAAAAAAAATTAGGCAGTTGTTCTATATCCTATCTGGTTCATCCAGGTAGAAGTCCTGGCATTTTATAATGCCTGAGCGCTTCTAGGATATATAACACGTTTAGTATTTCAACCCGTAGCCGTAAAAAACAATTAGGAAGTTGTTCTATATCCTTTCTGGTTCATCCAGGTAGAAGTCCTGGCATATTATTATGCCTGAGCGCTTCTAGGATATATAACACGTTTAGCATTTCGACCCGTAGCGGTAAAAAAAAAAATTAGGCAGTTGTTCTATATCCTTTCTGGTTCATCCAGGTAGAAGTCCTGGCATATTATAATGCCTGAGCGCTTCTAGGATATATAAATCGTTTAGTATTTCAACCCGTAGCCGTAAAAACCAATTAGGAAGTTGTTCTATATCCTTTCTGGTTCATCCAGGTAGAAGTCCTGGCATATAATTATGCCTGAGCGCTTCTAGGATATATAACACGTTTAGTATTTCAACCCGTAGCCGTAAAAAACAATTAGGTAGTTGTTCTATATCCTTTCTCGTTCATCCAGGTAGAAGTCGTGGCATGATATCATTATGCCCGAGCGCTTCTAGGATATATAACACGTTTAGCATTTCGGCCCGTAGCCGTAAAAAAAAAAAATTAGGCAGTTGTTCTATATCCTTTCTGGTTCATCCAGGTAGAAGTCCTGGCATATTATTATGCCTGAGCGCTTCTAGGATATATAACACGTTCAGTATTTCAACCCGTAGCCGTAAAAAACAATTAGGAAGTTGTTCTATATCCTTTCTGGTTCATCCAAGTAGAAGTCCTGTTATGATATAATTATGCCTGAGAGCTTCTAGGATATATAACACGTTTAGTATTTCAACTCGTAGTCGTAAAAAAAATTAGGCAGTTGTTCTATATCCTTTCTGGTTCATCCAGGTAGAAGTCCTGGCATATTATAATGCCTGAGAGCTTCTAGGATATATAACACGTTTAGTATTTCAACCCGTAGCCGTAAAAAACAATTAGGAAGTTGTTCTATATCCTTTCTGGTTCATCCAGGTAGAAGTCCTGGCATATTATTATGCCTGAGCGCTTCTAGGATATATAACACGTTTAGCATTTCGACCCGTTGCGGTAAAAAAAAAATTAGGCAGTTGTTCTATATCCTTTCTGGTTCATCCAGGTAGAAGTCCTGGCATATTATAATGCCTGAGCGCTTCTAGGATATATAACACGTTTAGTATTTCAACCCGTAGCCGTAAAAAACAATTAGGAAGTTGTTCTATATCCTTTCTGGTTCATCCAGGTAGAAGTCCTGGCATGATATCATTATGCCTGAGTGCTTCTAGGATATATAACACGTTTAGCATTTCGACCCGTAGCCGTAAAAAAAAATTAGGCAGTTGTTCTATATCCTTTCTCGTTCATCATATTATTATGCCTGAGCGCTTCTAGGATATATAACACGTTTAGCATTTCAACCCGTAGCCGTAAAAAAAAAAATTAGGCAGTTGTTCTATATCCTTTCTGGTTCATCCAGGTAGAACTCCTCGCATATTATTATGCCTGAGCGCTTCTATGATATATAACACGTTTAGCATTTCGACCCGTAGCCGTAAAAAAAAAATTAGGCAGTTGTTCTATATCCTTTCTGTTTCATCCAGGTAGAAGTCCTGGCATATTATAATGCCTGAGCGCTTCTAGGATATATAACACGTTTCGTATTTCAACCCGTAGCCGTAAAAAACAATTAGGAAGTTGTTCTATATCCTTTCTGGTTCATCCAGGTAGAAGTCCTGGCATGATATAATTATGCCTGAGCGCTTCTAGGATATATAACACGTTTAGTATTTCAACCCGTAGCCGTTAAAAACAATTAGGTAGTTGTTCTATATCCTTTCTGGTTCATCCAGGTAGAAGTCCTGGCATGATATCATTATGCCTGAGCGCTTCTAGGATATATAACACGTTTAGCATTTCGGCCCGTAGCCGTAAAAAAAAAATTAGGCAGTTGTTCTATATCCTTTCTGGTTCATCCAGGTAGAAGTCCTGGCATATTATTATGCCTGAGCGCTTCTAGGATATATAACACGTTTAGTATTTCAACCCGTAGCCGTAAAAAACAATTAGGAAGTTGTTCTATATCCTTTCTGGTTCATCCAAGTTGAAGTCCTGGCATGATATAATTATGCCTGAGAGCTTCTAGGATATATAACACGTTTAGTATTTCAACTCGTAGCCGTAAAAAAAATTAGGCAGTTGTTCTATATCCTTTCTGGTTCATCCAGGTAGAAGTCCTGGCATGATATAATTATGCCTGAGCGCTTCTAGGATATATAACACGTTTAGTATTTCAACCCGTAGCCTAAAATAAAATTAGGCAGTTGTTCTATATCCTTTCTGGTTTATCAAGGTAGAAGTCCTGGCATATTATTATGCCTGAGCGCTTCTAGGATATATAACACGTTTAGCATTTCGACCCGTAACCGTAAAAAAAATTAGCCAGTCGTTCTATATCCTTACTGGTTCATCATATTATTATGCCTGAGCGCTTCTAGGATATATAACACGTTTAGTATTTCAACCCGTAGCCGTAAAAAACAATTAGGTAGTTGTTCTATATCCTTTCTGGTTCATCCAGGTAGAAGTCCTGGCATGATATAATTATGCCTGAGCGCTTCTAGGATATATAACACGTTTAGTATTTCAACCCGTAGCCGTAAAAAACAATTAGGAAGTTGTTCTATATCCTTTCTGGTTCATCCAGGTAGAAGTCCTGGCATGATATAATTATGCCTGAGCGCTTCTAGGATATATAACACGTTTAGTATTTCAACCCGTAGCCTAAAATAAAATTAGGCAGTTGTTCTATATCCTTTCTGGTTCATCCAGGTAGAAGTCCTGGCATATTATTATGCCTGAGCGCTTCTAGGATATATAACACGTTTAGCATTTCGACCCGTAGCCGTAAAAAAAAATTAGGCAGTTCTTCTATATCCTTTCTCGTTCATCATATTATTATGCCTGAGCGCTTCTAGGATATACAACACGTTTAGCATTTCAACCCGTAGCCGTAAAAAAAAAATTAGGCAGTTGTTCTATATTCTTTCGGGTTCATCCAGGTAGAACTCCTGGCATATTTTTATGCCTGAGCGCTTCTAGGATATATAACACGTTTAGCATTTCGACTCGTAGCCGTAAAAAAAAAAAAAAAAGGCAGTTGTTCTATATCCTGTCTGGTTCATCCAGGTAGAAGTCCTGGCATATTATTATGCCTGAGCGCTTCTAGGATATATAACACGTTTAGTATTTCAACTCGTAGCCGTAAAAAACAATTAGGAAGTTGTTCTATATCCTTTCTGGTTCATCCAGGAAGAAGTCCTGGCATGATATAACTATGCTTGAGCGCTTCTAGGATATATAACACGTTTAGTATTTCAACCCGTAGCCGTAAAAAAAATTATGCAGTTGTTCTATATCCTTTCTGGTTCATCCAGGTAGAAGTCCAGCAATGATATAATTATGCCTGAGCGCTTCTAGGATATATAACACGTTTAGTATTTCTGTCCGTAGCCGTAAAAAAAATTAGGCAGTTGTTCTATATCCTTTCTGGTTCATCCAGGTAGAAGTCCTGGCATATTATTATGCCTGAGCGCTTCTAGGATATATAACACGTTTAGCATTTCGACCCATAACCGTAAAAAAAATTAGGCAGTTGTTCTATATCCTTTCTGGTTCATCATATTATTATGCCTGAGCGCTTCTAGGATATATAACACGTTTAGCATTTCGACCCGTAGCCGTAAAAAAAAAAAAAAAAACTAGGGAGTTGTTCTATATCCTTTCTGGTTTATCCAGGTAGAAGTACTGGCATATTATTATGCCTGAGCGCTTCTAGGATATATAACACGTTTAGTATTTCAACTCGTAGCCGTAAAAAACAATTAGGAAGTTGTTCTATATCCTTTCTGGTTCATCCAGGAAGAAGTCCTGGCATGATATAATTATGCCTGAGCGCTTCGATGATATATAACACGTTTAGTATTTCAACCCGTAGCCGTAAAAAAAATTAAGCAGTTGTTCTATATCCTTTCTGGTTCATCCAGGTAGAAGTCCTGGCATATTATTATGCCTGAGCGCTTCTAGGATATATAACACGTTTAGTATTTCAACCCGTAGCCGTAAAAAACAATTAGGAAGTTGTTCTATATCCTTTCTGGTTCATCCGGGTAGAAGTCCTGGCATGATATAATTATGCCTGAGCGCTTCTAGGATATATAACACGTTTAGTATTTCAACCCGTAGCCGTAAAAAACAATTAGGTAGTTGTTCTATATCCTTTCTGGTTCATCCAGGTAGAAGTCCTGGCATGATATAATTATGCCTGAGCGCTTCTAGGATATATAACACGTTTAGTATTTCAACCCGTAGCCGTAAAAAACAATTAGGTAGTTGTTCTATATCCTTTCTGGTTCATCCAGGTAGAAGTCCTGGCATGATATAATTATGTCTGAGCGCTTCTAGGATATATAACACGTTTAGTATTTCAACCCGTAGCCTAAAATAAAATTAGGCAGTTGTTCTATATCCTTTCTGGTTCATCCAGGTAGAAGTCCTGGGATATTATTATGCCTGAGCGCTTCTAGGATATATAACACGTTTAGCATTTCGACCCGTAGCCGTAAAAAAAAAAAAAAAACTAGGCAGTTGTTCTATATCCTTTCTGGTTCATCCAGGTAGAAGTCCTGGCATATTATTATGCCTGAGCGCTTCTAGGATATATAACACGTTTAATATTTCAACTCGTAGCCGTAAAAAACAATTAGGAAGTTGTTCTATATCCTTTCTGGTTCATCCAGGAAGAAGTCCTGGCATGATATAATTATGCCTGAGCGCTTCTAGGATATTTAACACGTTTAGTATTTCAACCCGTAGGCGTAAAAAAAATTAGGCAGTTGTTCTATATCCTTTCTGGTTCATCCAGGTAGAAGTCCTGGCATATTATTATGCCTGGGCGCTTCTAGGATATATAACACGGTTAGCATTTCGACCCGTAGCCGTAAAAAAAAATTAGGCAGTTGTTCTATATCCTTTCTGGTTCATCCAGGTAGAAGTCCACGCATATTATAATGCCTGAGCGCTTCTAGGATATATAACACGTTTAGTATTTCAACCCGGAGCCGTAAAAAACAATTAGGAGGTTGTTCTATATCCTTTCTGGTTCATCCAGGTGGAAGTCCTGGCATGATATAATTATGCCTGAGCGCTTCTAGGATATATAACACGTTTAGTATTTCAACCCGTAGCCGTAAAAAACAAGTAGGTAGTTTTTCTATATCCTTTCTCGTTCATCCAGGGAGAAGTCCTGGCATGATATCATTATGCCTGAGCGCTTCTAGAATATATAACACGTTTAGTATTTCAACCCGTAGCCATAAAAAACAATTACGAAGTTGTTCTATATCCTTTTTGGTTCATCCAGGAAGAAGTCCTGGCATGATCTAATTATGCCTGAGCGCTTCTAGGATATATAACACGTTTAGTATTTCAACCCGTAGCCGTAAAAAAAATTAGGCAGTTGTTCTATATCCTTTCTGGTTAATCCAGGTAGTGGTCCTGGCATACTATTATGCCTGAGCGCTTTTAGGATATATAACACGTTTAGCATTTCGACCCGTAGCCGTAAAAAAAAAATTAGGCAGTTGTTCTATATCCTTTCTGGTTCATCCAGGTAGAAGTCCTGGCATATTATAATGCCTGAGCGCTTCTAGGATATATAACACGTTTAGTATTTCAACCCGTAGCCGTAAAAAACAATTAGGAAGTTGTTCTATATCCTTTCTGGTTCATCCAGGTAGAAGTCCTGGCATATTATTATGCCTGAGCGCTTCTAGGATATATAACACGTTTAGTATTTCAACCCGTAGCCGTAAAAAACAAGTACGAAGTTGTTCTATATCCTTTCTGGTTCATTCAGGAAGAATTCCTGGCATGATATAATTATGCCTGAGCGCTTCTAGGATATATAACACGTTTAGTATTTCAACCCGTAGCCGTAAAAACAATTAGGCAGTTGTTCTATATCCTTTCTGGTTCATCCAGGTAGAAGTCCTGGCATGATATAATTATGCCTGAGCGCTTCTAGGATATATAACACGTTTAGTATTTCAACTCGTAGCCGTCAAAAACAATTAGGTAGGTGTTCTATATTCTTTCTGGTTCATCCAGGTAGAAGTCCTGGCATGATATCATTATGCCTGAGCGCTTCTAGGATATATAATACGTTTAGCATTTCAAACTGTAGCCGTGAAAAAAAAAAATTACGCAGTTGTGCTATATCCTTTCTGGTTCATCCAGGTAGAAGTCCTGGCATATTATTATGCCTGAGCGCTTCTAGGATATATATAACGTTTAGCATTTCGACCCGTAGCCGGAAAAAAAAAAAAAAATTAGGCAGTTGTTCTATATCCTTTCTGGTTCATCCAGGTAGAAGTCCTGGCATGATATAATTATGCCTGAGCCCTTCTAGGATATATAACACGTTTAGTATTTCAACCCGTAGCCGTAAAAAACAATTAGGTAGTTTTTCTATATCCTTTCTGGTTCATCCAGGTAGAAGTCCTGGCATGATATCATTATGCCTGAGCGCTTCTAGGATATATAAGACGTTTAGCATTTCAACCCGTAGCCGTAAAAAAAAAATGAGGCAGTTGTTCTATATCCTTTCTGGTTCATCAAGGTAGAAGTCCTGGCATATTATTATGCCTGAGCGCTTCTAGGATATGTAACACGTTTAGTATTTCAACCCGCAGCCGTAAAAAACAATTAGGAAGTTGTTCTATATCCTTTCTGGTTCATCCAGGTAGAAGTCCTGGCATGATATAATTATGCCTGAGCGCTTCTAGGGTATATAACACGTTTAGTATTTCAACCCATAGCCGTCAAAAACAATTAGGTAGTTGTTCTATATCCTTTCTGGTTTATCCAGGTAGAAGTCCTGGCATGATATAATTATGCCTGAGCGCCTCTAGGATATATAACACGTTTAGCATTTCAACCCGTAGCCGTCAAAAACAATTAGGTAGTTGTTCTATATCCTTTCTGGTTCATCCAGGTAGAAGTCCTGGCATGATATCATTATCCCTGAGCACTTCTAGGATATATAACACGTTTAGCATTTCAACCCGTAGCCGTAAAAAAAAAAAATTAGGCAGTTGTTCTATATCCTTTCTGGTTCATCCAGGTAGAAGTCCTGGCATGATATCATTATCCCTGAGCGCTTCTAGGATATATAACACGTTTAGCATTTCAACCCGTAGCCGTAAAAAAAAAATTAGGCAGTTGTTCTATATCCTTTCTGGTTCATCAAGGTAGAAGTCCTGGCATATTATTATGCCTGAGCGCTTCTAGGATATATAACACGTTTACCATTTCGACCCGTAGCCGTTAAAAAAAATTAGGCAGTTGTTGTATATCCTTTCTGGTTAATCCAGGTCGAAGTCCTTGCATATTATTATGCCTGAGCGCTTCTAGGATATATAACACGTTTAGTATTTCAACCCGTAGCCGTAAAAAACAATTAGGAAGTTGTTCTATATCTTTTCTGGTTCATCCAGGTAGAAGTCCTGGCATGATATAATTATGCCTGAGCGCTTCTAGGGTATATAACACGTTTAGTATTTCAACCCGTAGCCGTCAAAAACAATTAGGTAGTTGTTCTATATCCTTTCTGGTTCATCCAGGTAGAAGTCCTGGCATGATATAATTATTCCTGAGCGCTTCTAGGATATATAACACGTTTAGCATTTCAACCCGTAGCCGTCAAAAACAATTAGGTAGTTGTTCTATATCCTTTCTGGTTCATGCATTTAGAAGTCCTGGGATGATATCATTATGCCTGAGCGATTCTAGGATATATAACACGTTTAGTATTTCAACCCGTAGCCGTCAAAAACAATTAGGTAGTTGTTCTATATCCTTTCTGGTTCATCCAGGTAGAAGTCCTGGCATGATATCATTATGCCTGAGCGCTTCTATTATATATAACACGTTTAGTATTTCAACCCGTAGCCGTAAAAAACAATTAGGAAGTTGTTCTATATCCTTTTTGGTTCATCCAGGTAGAAGTCCTCGCATGATATAATTATGCCTGAGAGCTTCTAGGATATATAACACGATTAGTATTTCAACCCGTAGCCGTCAAAAACAATTAGGTAGTTGTTCTATATCCTTTCTGGTTCATCCAGGTAGAAGTCCTGGCATGATATCATTATCCCTGAGCGCTTCTAGGATATATAACACGTTTAGCATTTCAACCCGTAGCCGTAAAAAAAAAAATTAGGCTGTTGTTCTATATCCTTTCTGGTTCATCCAGGTAGAAGTCCTGGCATATTATTATGCCTGAGCGCTTCTAGGATATATAACACGTTTAGCATTTCGACCCGAAGCCGTAAAAAAAAAAAAAAACTAGGCAGTTGTTCTATATCCTTTCTGGTTCATCCAGGTAGAAGTCCTGGCATGATATAATTATGCCTGAGCGCTTCTAGGATATATAACACGTTTAGTATTTCAACTCGTAGCCGTCAAAAACAATTAGGTAGGTGTTCTATATCCTTTCTGGTTCATCCAGGTAGAAGTCCTGGCATGATATAATTATGCCTGAGCGCTTCTAGGATATATAACACGTTTAGCATTTCAAACCGTAGCCGTGAAAAAAAAAAATTAGGCCGTTGTTCTATATCCTTTCAGGTTCATCCAGGTAGAAGTCCTGCCATATTATTATGCCTGAGCGCTTCTAGGATATATAACACGTTTAGCATTTCGACCTGCAGCCGTAAAAAAAAAAAAATTAGGCAGTCGTTCTATATCTTTTCTGGTTCATCCAGGTAGAAGTCCTGGCATGATATAATTATGCCTGAGCCCTTCTAGGATATATAACACGTTTAGTATTTCAACCCGTAGCCGTAAAAAACAATTAGGTAGTTGTTCTATATCCTTTCTGGTTCATCCAGGTAGAAGTCCTGGCATGATATCATTATGCCTGAGCGCTTCTAGCATATATAACACGTTTAGCATTTCAACCCGTAGCCGTACGAAAAAAATTACGCAATTCTTCTATATCCTTTCAGGTTCATCCAGGTAGAAGTCCTGCCATATTATTATGCCTGAGCGCTTCTAGGATATGTAACACGTTTAGCATTTCAACCCGTAGCCGTAAAAAAAAAAAATTAGGCAGTTGTTCTATATCCTTTCTGGTTCATCCAGGTCGAAGTCCTCGCATATTATTATGCCCGAGCACTTCTACGATATATAACACGTTTAGTATTTCAACCCGTAGCCGTGAAAAACAATTAGGAAGTTGTTCTATATCCTTTCTGGTTCATCCAGGTAGAAGTCCTGGCATGATATAATTATGCCTGAGCGCTTCTAGGGTATATAAACGTTTAGTATTTCAACCCGTAGCCGTCAAAAACAATTAGGTAGTTGTTCTATATCCTTTCTGGTTCATCCAGGTAGAAGTCCTGGCATCATATCATTATCCCTGAGCGCTTCTAGGATATATAACACGTTTAGCATTTCAACCCGTAGCCGTCAAAAACTAGGCAGTTGTTCTATATCCTTTCTGGTTCATCCAGGTAGAAGTCCTGGCATATTATTATGCCTGAGCGCTTCTAGGATATATAACACGATCAGTATTTCGACCCGTAGCCGTAAAAAAAAGTTAGGCAGTTGTTCTATATCCTTTCTGGTTTATCCAGGTAGAAGTCCTGGCATGATATAATTATGCCTGAGCGATTCTAGGATATATAACACGTTTAGTATTTCAACCCGTAGCCGTAAAAAACAATTAGGTAGTTGTTCTATATCCTTTCTGCTTCATCCAGGTAGAAGTCCTGGCATGATATCATTATCCCTGAGCGCTTCTAGGATATATAACACGTTTAGCATTTCAATCCGTAGCCGTAAAAAAAAAAAATTAGGCAGTTGTTCTATATCCTTTCTGGTTCATCCAGTTAGAAGTCCTGGCATATTATTATGCCTGAGCGCTTCTAGGATATATAACACGTTTAGCATTTCAACCCGTAGCCGTAAAAAAAAAATTAGGCAGTTGTTCTATATCCTTTCTGGTTCATCAAGGTAGAAGTCCTTGCATATTATTATGCCTGAGCGCTTCTAGGATATATAAGACGTTTACCATTTCGACCCGTAGCCTTAAAAAAAAATTAGGCAGTTGTTCTATATCCTTTCTGGTTCATCCAGGTAGAAGTCCTGGCATATTATTATGCCTGAGCGCTTCTAGGATATATAACACGTTTAGTATTTCAACCCGTAGCCGTAAAAAACAATTAGGAAGTTGTTGTATATCCTTTCTGGTTCATCCAAGTAGAAGTCCTGGCATGATATAATTATGCCTGAGAGCTTCTAGGATATATAACACGTTTAGTATTTCAACTCGTAGCCGTAAAAAAAATTAGGCAGTTGTTCTATATCCTTTCTGGTTTATCAAGGTAGAAGTCCTGGCATATTATTATGCCTGAGCGCTTCTAGGATATATAACACGTTTAGTATTTCAACTCGTAGCCGTAAAAAACAATTAGGAAGTTGTTCTATATCCTTTCTTGTTCATCCAGGAAGAAGTCCTGGCATGATATAATTATGCCTGAGTACTTGTAGGATATATAACACGATTAGTATTTCAACCCGTAGCCGTAAAAAAAATTAGGCAGTTGTTCTATATCCTTTCTGTTTCATCCAGGTAGAAGTCCAGGCATATTATTATGCCTGAGCGCTTCTAGGATATATAACACGTTTAGCATTTCGACCCGTAGCGGTAAAAAAAAATTAGGCAGTTGTTCTATATCCTTTCTGGTTCATCCAGGTAGAAGTCCTGGCATATTATAATGCCTGAGCGCTTCTAGGATATATAACACGTTTAGTATTTCAACCCGTAGCCGTAAAAAACAATTAGGAAGTTGTTCTATATCCTTTCTGGTTCATCCAGGTAGAAGTCCTCGAATATAATTATCCCTGAGCGCTTCTAGGATATATAAATCGTTTAGTATTTCAACCCGTAGCCGTAAAAAACAATTAGGAAGTTGTTCTATATCCTTTCTGGTTCATCCAGGTAGAAGTCCTGGCATATAATTATGCCTGAGCGCTTCTAGGATATATAACACGTTTAGTATTTCAACCCGTAGCCGTAAAAAACAATTAGGTAGTTGTTCTATATCCTTTCTCGTTCATCCAGGTAGAAGTCCTGGCATGATATCATTATGCCTGAGCGCTTCTAGGATATATAACACGTTTAGCATTTCAACCCGTAGCCGTAAAAAAATAATTAGGCAGTTGTTCTATATCCTTTCGGCTTCATCCAGGTAGAAGTCCTGGCATATTATTATGCCTGAGCGCTTCTAGGATATATAACACGTTTAGCATTTCGACCCGTAGCCGTAAAAAAAAAAAAAAAAAAAGGCAGTTGTTCTATATCCTGTCTGGTTCATCCAGGTAGAAGTCCTGGCATATTATTATGCCTGAGCGCTTCTAGGATATATAACACGATTAGTATTTCAACTCGTAGCCGTAAAGAACAATTAGGAAGTTGTTCTATATCCTTTCTGGTTCATCCAGGAAGAAGTCCTGGCATGATATAACTATGCTTGAGCGCTTCTAGGATATATAACACGTTTAGTATTTCAACCCGTAGCCGTAAAAAAAATTATGCAGTTGTTCTATATCCTTTCTGGTTCATCCAGGTAGAAGTCCTGGCATATTATAATGCCTGAGCGCTTCTAGGATATATAACACGTTTAGTATTTCAACCCGTAGCCGTAAAAAACAATTAGGAAGTTGTTCTATATCCTTTCTGGTTCATCCAGGTAGAAGTCCTGGAATATAATTATCCCTGAGCGCTTCTAGGATATATAAATCGTTTAGTATTTCAACCCGTAGCCGTAAAAAACAATTAGGAAGTTGTTCTATATCCTTCCTGGTTCATCCAGGTAGAAGTCCTGGCATATAATTATGCCTGAGCGCTTCTAGGATATATAACACGTTTAGTATTTCAACCCGTAGCCGTAAAAAACAATTAGGTAGTTGTTCTATATCCTTTCTCGTTCATCCAGGTAGAAGTCCTGGCATGATAACATTATGCCTGAGCGCTTCTAGGATATATAACACGTTTAGCATTTCAACCCGTAGCCGTAAAAAAAAAAATTAGGCAGTTGTTCTATATCCTTTCTGGTTCATCCAGGTAGAAGTCCTGGCATATTATTATGCCTGAGCGCTTCTAGGATATATAACACGTTTAGCATTTCGACCGGTAGCCGTAAAAAAAAAAAAAAAAAAAGGCAGTTGTTCTATATCCTGTCTGGTTCATCCAGGTAGAAGTCCTGGCATATTATTATGCCTGAGCGCTTCTAGGATATATAACACGATTAGTATTTCAACTCGTAGCCGTAAAGAACAATTAGGAAGTTGTTCTATATCCTTTCTGGTTCATCCAGGAAGAAGTCCTGGCATGATATAACTATGCTTGAGCGCTTCTAGGATATATAACACGTTTAGTATTTCAACCCGTAGCCGTAAAAAAAATTATGCAGTTGTTCTATATCCTTTCTGGTTCATCCAGGTAGAAGTCCAGCAATGATATAATTATGCCTGAGCGCTTCTAGGATATATAACACGTTTAGTATTAAAATCCGTAGCCGTAAAAAAAATTAGGCAGTTGTTCTATATCCTTTCTGGTTCATCCAGGTAGAAGTCCTGGCATATTATTATGCCTGAGCGCTTCTAGGATATATAACACGTTTAGCATTTCGACCCGTAACCGTAAAAAAAATTAGGGAGTTGTTCTATATCCTTTCTGGTTCATCATATTATTATGCCTGAGCGCTTCTAGGATATATAACACGTTTAGCATTTCGACCCGTAGCCGTAAAAAAAAAAAAAAAACTAGGCAGTTGTTCTATATCCTTTCTGGTTCATCCAGGTAGAAGTCCTGGCATAATATTATGCCTGAGCGCTTCTAGCATATATAACACGTTTAGTATTTCAACTCGTAGCCGTAAAAAACAATTAGGAAGTTGTTCTATATCCTTTCTGGTTCATCCAGAAAGAAGTCCTGGCATGATATAATTATGCCTGAGCGCTTCTAGGATATATAACACGTTTAGCATTTTAACCCGTAGCCGTAAAAAAAAAAAAAAAACTAGGCAGTTGTTCTATATCCTTTCTGGTTCATCCAGGAAGAAGTCCTGCCATATTATTATGCCTAAGCGCTTCTAGGATATATAACACGTTTAGTATTTCAACTCGTAGCCGTAAAAAACAATTAGGAAGTTGTTCTATATCCTTTCTGGTTCATCCAGGAAGAAGTCCTGGCATGATATAATTATGCCTGAGCGCTTCTAGGATATATAACACGTTTAGTATTTCAACCCGTAGCCGTAAAAAAAATTAGGCAGTTGTTCTATATCTTTCTGGTTCATCCAGGTAGAAGTCCTGGCATATTATTATGCCTGAGCGCTTCTAGGATATATAACACGTTTAATATTTCAACTCGTAGCCGTAAAAAACAATTTGGAAGTTTTTCTATATCCTTTCTGGTTCATCCAGGAAGAAGTCCTGGCATGATATAATTATGCCTGAGCGCTTCTAGGATATATAACACGTTTAGTATTTCAACCCGTAGCCGTAAAAAAAATTTAGCAGTTGTTCTATATCCTTTCTGGTTCATCCAGGTAGAAGTCCTGGCATATTATTATGCCTGGGCGCTTCTAGGATATATAACACGGTTAGCATTTCGACCCGTAGCCGTAAAAAAAAAATTAGGCAGTTGTTCTATATCCTTTCTGGTTCATCCAGGTAGAAGTCCACGCATATTATAATGCCTGAGCGCTTCTAGGGTATATAACACGTTTAGTATTTCAACCCGTAGCCGTAAAAAACAATTAGGAGGTTGTTCTATATCCTTTCTGGTTCATCCAGGTGGAAGTCCTGGCATGATATAATTATGCCTGAGCGCTTCTAGGATATATAACACGTTTAGTATTTCAACCCGTAGCCGTAAAAAACAAGTAGGTAGTTTTTCTATATCCTTTCTGGTTCATCCAGGTAGAAGTCCTGGCATGATATCATTATGCCTGAGGGCTTCTAGGATATATAACACGTTTAGTATTTGAACCCGGAGCCATAAAAAACAATTACGAAGTTGTTCTATATCCTTTTTGGTTCATCCAGGAAGAAGTCCTGGCATGATCTAATTATGCCTGAGCGCTTCTAGGATATATAACACGTTTAGTATTTCAACCCGTAGCCGTAAAAAAAATTAGGCAGTTGTTCTCTATCCTTTCTGGTTCATCCAGGTAGAGGTCCTGGCATACTATTATGCCTGAGCGCTTCTAGGATATATAACACGTTTAGCATTTCGACCCGTAGCCGTAAAAAAAAAATTAGGCAGTTGTTCTATATCCTTTCTGGTTCATCCAGGTAGAAGTCCTGGCATATTATAATGCCTGAGCGCTTCTAGGATATATAACACGTTTAGTATTTCAACCCGTAGCCGTAAAAAACAATTACGAAGTTGTTCTATATCCTTTCTGGTTCATCCAGGAAGAATTCCTGGCATGATATAATTATGCCTGAGCGCTTCTAGGATATATAACACGTTTAGTATTTCAACCCGTAGCCGTAAAAACAATTAGGCAGTTGTTCTATATCCTTTCTGGTTCATCCAGGTAGAAGTCCTGGCATATTATTATGCCTGAGCGCTTCTAGGATATATAACACGTTTAGCATTTCGACCCGTAGCCGTAAAGAAAAATTAGGCAGTTGTTCTACATCCTTTCTGGTTCATCAAGGTAGAAGTCCTGGCATGATATAATGATGCCTGAGCGCTTCTAGGATATATAACACGTTTAGTATTTCAACTCGTAGCCGTCAAAAACAATTAGGTAGGTGTTCTATATTCTTTCTGGTTCATCCAGGTAGAAGTCCTGGCATGATATAATTATGCCTGAGCGCTTCTAGGATATATAACACGTTTAGCATTTCAAACCGTAGCCGTGAAAAAAAAAAATTAGGCAGTTGTTCTATATCCTTTCAGGTTCATCCAGGTAGAAGTCCTGCCATATTAATATGCCTGAGAGCTTCTAGGATATGTAACAAGTTTAGCATTTCAACCCGTAGCCGTAAAAAAAAAATTACGCAGTTGTTCTATATCCTTTCTGGTTCATCCAGGTAGAAGTCCTGGCGTATTATTATGCCTGAGCGCTTCTAGGATATATAACACGTTTAGCATTTCGACCTGTAGCCGTGAAAAAAAAAAAATTAGGCAGTCGTTCTATATCTTTTCTGGTTCATCCAGGTAGAACTCCTGGCATGATATCATTATGCCTGAGCGCTTCTAGCATATATAACACGTTTAGTATTTCAACCCGTAGCCGTACGAAAAAAATTACGCAGTTCTTCTATATCCTTTCAGGTTCATCCAGGTAGAAGTCCTGCCATATTATTATGCCTGAGCGCTTCTAGGATATGTAACACGTTTAGCATTTCAACCCGTAGCCGTAAAAAAAAAAATTAGGCAGTTGTTCTATATCCTTTCTGGTTCAACCAGGTAGAAGTCCTGGCATATTATTATGCCTGAGCGCTTCTAGGATATATAACACGTTTAGCATTTCGACCTGTAGCCGTAAAAAACAATTAGGAAGTTGTTGTATATCCTTTCTGGTTCATCCAGGAAGAGGTCTTGGCATGATATAATTATGCATGAGCGCTTCTAGGATATATAACACGTTTAGTATTTCAACCCGTAGCCGTGAAAAACAATTAGGTAGTTGTTCTATATCCTTTCTGGTTCATCCAGGTAGAAGTCCTGGCATATTATTATGCCTGAGCGCTTCTAGGATATATAACACGTTTAGCATTTCGACCTGTAGCCGTAAAAAAAAATTAGGCAGTTGTTCTATATCCTTTCTGGTTCATCCAGGTAGAAGTCCTGGCATATTATTATGCCTGAGCGCTTCTAGGATACATAACACGTTTAGTATTTCGACCCGTTGCCGTAAAAAAAAATTAGGCAGTTGTTCTATATCCTTTCTGGTTCATCCAGGTCGAAGTCCTGGCATATTATTATGCCTGAGCGCTTCTAGGATATATAACACGTTTAGTATTTCAACCCGTAAACGTGAAAAACAATTAGGAAGTTGTTCTATATCTTTTCTGGTTCATCCAGCTAGAAGTCCTGGCATGATATAATTATGCCTGAGCGCTTCTAGGGTATATAAACGTTTAGTATTTCAACCCGTAGCCGTCAAAAACAATTAGGTAGTTGTTCTATATCCTTTCTGGTTCATCCAGGTAGAAGTCCTGGCATGATATCATTATCCCTGAGCGCTACTAGGATATATAACTCGTTTAGCATTTCAACCCGTAGCCGTCAAAAACTAGGCAGTTGTTCTATATCCTTTCTGGTTCATCCAGGTAGAAGTCCTGGCATATTATTATGCCTGAGCGCTTCTAGGATATATAACACGTTCAGTATCTCGACCCGTAGCCGTAAAAAAAAATTAGGCAGTTGTTCTATATCCTTTCTGGTTTATCCAGGTAGAAGTCCTGGCATGATATAATTATGCCTGAGCGATTGTAGGATATATAACACGTTTAGTATTTTAACCCGTAGCCGTAAAAAACAATTAGGTAGTTGTTCTATATCCTTTCTGGTTCATCCAGGAAGAAGTCCTGGCATGATATCATTATCCCTGAGCGCTTCTAGGATATATAACACGTTTAGCATTTCAATCCGTAGCCGTAAAAAAAAAAAATTAGGCAGTTGTTCTATATCCTTTCTGGTTCATCCAGTTAGAAGTCCTGGCATATAATTATGCCTGAGCGCTTCTAGGATATATAACACGTTTAGCATTTCAACCCGTAGCCGTAAAAAAAAAATTAGGCAGTTGTTCTATATCCTTTCTGGTTCATCAAGGTAGAAGTCCTGGCATATTATTATGCCTGAGCGCTTCTAGGATAAATAACACGTTTACCATTTCGACCCGTAGCCGTAAAAAAAAATTACGCAGTTGTTCTATATCCTTTCTGGTTAATCCAGGTCGAAGTCCTTGCATATTATTATGCCTGAGCGCTTCTAGGATATATAACACGTTTAGTATTTCAACCCGTAGCCGTAAAAAACAATTAGGAAGTTGTTCTATATCCTTTCTGGTTCATCCAGGTAGAAGTCCTGGCATGATATAATTATGCCTGAGCGCTTCTAGGGTATATTACACGTTTAGTATTTCAACCCGTAGCCGTCAAAAACAATTAGGTAGTTGTTCTATATCCTTTCTGGTTCATCCAGGTAGAAGTCCTGGCATGATATCATTATGCCTGAGCGCTTCTAGGATATATAACACGTTTAGCATTTCAACCCGTAGCCGTCAAAAACAATTAGGTAGTTGTTCTATATCCTTTCTGGTTCATCCAGGAAGAAGTCCTGGCATGATATCATTATCCCTGAGCGCTTCTAGGATATATAACACGTTTAGCATTTCAACCCGTAGCGGTAAAAAAAAAAATTAGGCAGTTGTTCTATATCCTTTCTGGTTCATCCAGGTAGAAGTCCTGGCATATTATTATGCCTGAGCGCTTCTAGGATATATAACACGTTTAGCATTTCAACCCGTAGCCGTCAAAAACAATTAGGTAGTTTTTCTATATCCTTTCTGGTTCATGCATTTAGAAGTCCTGGCATGATATCATTATGCCTGAGCTCTTCTAGGATATATATCACGTTTAGTATTTCAACCCGTAGCCGTCAACAACAATTAGGTAGTTGTTCTATATCCTTTCTGGTTCATCCAGGTAGAAGTCCTGGCATGATATCATTATGCCTGAGCGCTTCTAGGATATATAACACGTTTAGCATTTCAACCCGTAGCCGTCAAAAACAATTAGGTAGTTTTTCTATATCCTTTCTGGTTCATGCATTTAGAAGTCCTGGCATGATATCATTATGCCTGAGCTCTTCTAGGATATATATCACGTTTAGTATTTCAACCCGTAGGCGTCAACAACAATTAGGTAGTTGTTCTATATCCTTTCTGGTTCATGCAGGTAGAAGTCCTGGCATGATATAATTATGCCTGAGCGCTTCTAGGATATATAACACGTTTAGTATTTCAACCCGTAGCCGTCAAAAACAATTAGGTAGTTGTTCCTTATCCTTTCTGGTTCATCCAGGTAGACGTCCTGGCATGATATCATTATGCCTGTGCGCTTCTAGGATATATAACACGTTTAGCATTTCAACCCGTAGCCGTAAAAAAAAAAATTAGGCAGTTGTTCTATATCCTTTCTGGTTCATACAGGTAGACGTCCTGGCATATTATTATGCCTGAGCGCTTCTAGGATATATAACACGTTTAGCATTTCGACCCGTAGCCGTAAAAAAAAATTAGGCAGTTGTTCTATATCCTTTCTGGTTCATCCAGGTAGAAGTCCTGGCATGATATCATTATGCCTGTGCGCTTCTAGGATATATAACACGTTTAGCATTTCAACCCGTAGCCGTAAAAAAAAAAATTAGGCAGTTGTTCTATATCCTTTCTGGTTCATACAGGTAGACGTCCTGGCATATTATTATGCCTGAGCGCTTCTAGGATATATAACACGTTTAGCATTTCGACCCGTAGCCGTAAAAAAAAATTAGGCAGTTGTTCTATATCCTTTCTGGTTCATCCAGGTAGAAGTCCTGGCATGATATCATTATGCCTGTGCGCTTCTAGGATATATAACACGTTTAGCATTTCAACCCGTAGCCGTAAAAAAAAAATTAGGCAGTTCTGTTCTATATCCTTTCTGGTTCATACAGGTAGACGTCCTGGCATATTATTATGCCTGAGCTCTTCTAAGATATATAACACGTTTAGCATTTCGACCCGTAGCCGTAAAAAGAAAATAGGCAGTTGTTCTATATCCTTTCTGGTTCATCCAGGTAGAAGTCCTGGCATATTATTATGCTGAGCGCTTCTAGGATATATAACACGTTTAGCATTTCGACCCGTAGACGTAAAAAAAAAAAAATTAGGCACTCGTTCTATATCCTTTCTGGTTCATCCAGGTAGAAGTCCTGGCATGATATAATTATGCCTGAGCGCTTCTAGGATATATAACACGTTTAGTATTTTAACCCGTAGCCGTCAAAAACTATTAGGTAGTTGTTCTATATCTTTTCTGGTTCATGCAGGTAGAAGTCCTGGCATGATATAATTATGCCTGAGCGCTTCTAGGATATATAACAGGTTTAGTATTTCAACCCGTAGCCGTCAAAAACAATTAGGTAGTTGTTCCTTATCCTTTCTGGTTCATCCAGATAGAAGTCCTGGCATGATATCATTATGCCCTAGCGCTTCTAGGATATATAAAACGTTTAGCATTTCAACCCGTAGCCGTAAAAAAAAAAATTAGGCAGTTCTTCTATATCCTTTCTGGTTCATCCAGGTAGAAGTCCTGGCATATTATTATGCCTGAGCGCTTCTAGGATATATAACACGTTTACCATTTCGACCCGTAGCCGTAAAAAAAAATTAGGCAGTTGTTCTATATCCTTTCTGGTTCATCCAGGTAGAAGTCCTGGCATGATATCATTATGCCTGTGCGCTTCTAGGATATATAACACGTTTAGCATTTCAACCCGTAGCCGTAAAAAAAAAAATTAGGCAGTTGTTCTATATCCTTTCTGGTTCATACAGGTAGACGTCCTGGCATATTATTATGCCTGAGCGCTTCTAGGATATATAACACGTTTAGCATTTCGACCCGTAGCCGTAAAAAAAAATTAGGCAGTTGTTCTATATCCTTTCTGGTTCATCCAGGTAGAAGTCCTGGCATGATATCATTATGCCTGTGCGCTTCTAGGATATATAACACGTTTAGCATTTCAACCCGTAGCCGTAAAAAAAAAATTAGGCAGTTTTGTTCTATATCCTTTCTGGTTCATACAGGTAGACGTCCTGGCATATTATTATGCCTGAGCACTTCTAAGATATATAACACGTTTAGCATTTCGACCCGTAGCCGTAAAAAAAAAATAGGCAGTTGTTCTATATCCTTTCTGGTTCATCCAGGTAGAAGTCCTGGCATATTATTATGCTGAGCGCTTCTAGGATATATAACACGTTTAGCATTTCGACCCGTAGACGTAAAAAAAAAAAAATTAGGCACTCGTTCTATATCCTTTCTGGTTCATCCAGGTAGAAGTCCTGGCATGATATAATTATGCCTGAGCGCTTCTAGCATATATAACACGTTTAGTATTTTAACCCGTAGCCGTCAAAAACTATTAGGTAGTTGTTCTATATCCTTTTTGGTTCATCCAGGTAGAAGTCCTGGCATGATATCATTATGCCTTTGCACTTCTAGGATATATAACACGTTTAGCATTTCTACCCGTAGCCGAAAAAAAAAATTACGCAGTTGTTCTATATCCTTTCTGGTTCATCCAGGTAGAAGTTTTGGCATATTATTATCCCTGAGCTTTTCTAGGATATATAACACGTTTAGCATTTCGACCCGTAGCCGTAAAAAAAAATTAGGCAGTTCTTCTATATCCTTTCTGGTTCATCCAGGTAGAAGTCCTGGCATGATATCATTATGCCTGAGCGCTTCTAGGATATAAAAAACGTTTAGCACATCAACCCGTAGCCGTAAAAAAAAAAATTAGGAAGTTGTTCTTTATTCTTTCTGGTTCATTCAGGTAGAAGTCCTGGCATGATATAATTATGCCTGAGCGCTTCTAGGATATATAACACGTTTAGTATTTCAACCCGTAGCCGTAAAAAACAATTAGGAAGTTGTTCTATATCCTTTCTGGTTCATTCAGGTAGAAGTCCTGGTATGATATCATTATGCCTGAGCGCTTTTAGGATATATAACACGTTTAGTATTTCAACCCGTAGCCGTCAAAAACAATTAGGTAGTTGTTCTATAACCTTTCTGGTTCATTCCAGGTAGAAGTCCTGGCATGATATCATTATGCCTGAGCGCTTCTAGGATATATAACACGTTTAGTATTTCAACCCGTAGCCGTAAAAAAAAAAATTAGGCAGTTGTTCTATATCCTTTCTGGTTCATCCAGGTAGAAGTCCTGGCATATTATTATTCCTGAGCGCTTCTAGGATATATAACACGTTTAGCATTTCAACCCGTAGCCGTAAAAAAAAAATTAGGCAGTTGTTCGATATCCTTTCTGGTTCATCCAGGTAGAAGTCCTGGCATATTATTATGCCTGAGCGCTTCTAGGATATATAACACGTTTGGCATTTCGACCCGTAGCCGTGAAAAAAAAAAAAATTAGGCAGTCGTTCTATATCCTTTCTGGTTCATCCAGGTAGAAGGCCTGGCATATTATTTTGCCTGAGCGCTTCTAGGATATATAACACGTTTAGTATCTTAACCAGTAGCCGTAAAAAACAATTAGGAAGTTGTTCTATATCCTTTCTGGTTCATCCAGGTAGAAGTCCTGGCATGATATAATTATGCCTGAGCGCTTCTAGGATATATAACACGTTTAGTATTTTAACCCGTAGCCGTCAAAAACAATTAGGTAGTTGTTCTATATCCTTTTTGGTTCCTCCAGGTAGAAGTCCTGCCATGATATAATTATGCCTGAGCGCTTCTAGGATATATAACACGTTTAGTATTTCAACCCGTAGCCGTCAAAAACAATTAGATAGTTGTTCTATATCCTTTCTGGTTCATCCAGGTAGAAGTCCTGGCATGATATCATTATGCCTGAGCGCTTCTAGGATATATAACACGTTTAGCATTTGAACCCGTAGCCGTAAAAAACAATTAGAAAGTTGTTCTATATCCTTTCTGGTTCATCCAGGTAGAAGTCCTGGCATGATATCATTATGCCTGAGCGCTTCTAGGATATATAACACGTTTAGTATTTCAACCCGTAGCCGCCAAAAACAATTAGGGAGTTGTTCTATATCCTTTCTGGTTCATTCAGGTAGAAGTCCTGACATGATATCATTATGCCTGAACGCTTATAGGATATATAACACGTTTAGTATTTCAACCCGTAGCCGTCAAAAACAATTAGATAGTTGTTCTATATCCTTTCTGGTTCATCCAGGTAGAAGTCCTGGCATGATATCATTATGCCTGAGCGCTTCTAGGATATATAACACGTTTAGCATTTGAACCCGTAGCCGTAAAAAACAATTAGGAAGTTGTTCTATATCCTTTCTGGTTCATCCAGGTAGAAGTCCTGGCATGATATGATTATGCCTGAGCGCTTATAGGATATATAACACGTTTAGTATTTCAACCCGTAGTTAACGAGGCAGTTGTTCTATATCCTTTCTGGTTCATCCAGGTAGAAGTCCTGGCATATTATTATGCCTGAGCGCTTCTAGGATATATAACACGTTTAGTATTTCAACCCGTAGCCGTAAAAAACAATTATTAAGTTGTTCTATATCCTTTCTGGTTGATCCAGGTAGAAGTCCTGGCATGATATAATTATGCCTGAGCGCTTCTAGGAGATATAACACGTTTAGCATTTCAACCCGTAGCCGTAAAAAACAATTAATAAGTTGTTCTATATCCTTTCTGGTTCATCCAGGTAGAAGTCCTGGCATGATATAATTATGCCTGAGCACTTCTAGCATATATAACACGTTTAGTATTTCAACCGGTAGCCGTCAAAAACAATGAGGAAGTTGTTCTATATCCTTTCTGGTTCATCCAGGTAGAAGTCCTGGCATGATATCTTTATGCCTGAGCGCTTCTAGGATATATAACACGTTTAGCATTTCAACCCGTAGCCGTAAAAAAAAAATTTAGGCAGTTGTTCTATATCCTTTCTGGTTCATCCAGGTAGAAGTCCTGGCATATTATTATGCCTGAGCGCTTCTAGGATATATAACACGTTTAGTATTTCGACCCGTAGCCGTAAAAAAAAAAATTAGGCAGTTGTTCTATATCCTTTCTGGTTCATCCAGGTAGAAGTCCTGGCATATTATTATGCCTGAGCGCTTCTAGGATATATAACACGTTTAGCATTTCAACCCGTAGCCGTAAAAAAAAGATTAGGCAGTTGTTCTATATCCTTTCTGGTTCATCCAGGTAGAAGTCCTGGGCCCGGTTGTTCGAAAGCCGATTAACTTAATCCAGGATTAGCGTCAACCTTCGTTTCATATTTTCAACTTTTTGCCGAGAGTTTCTTTTGCTTATTATTGTTCTTCAAAATTGACTTCTTTTAATGTAAAGTTTTGTCGAATATCAGCGTTGAACAACACCTTGGAGTAGAGAAGTAAACTCCTTGGTTAACTTTTAATCTGGGATTAGTGTTAATCGGCTTTTGAACAACCGGGCCCTGGCATATTATTATGCCTGAGCGCTTCTAGGATATATAACACGTTTAGCATTTCGACCCGTAGCCGTAAAAAAAAAATTAGGCAGTTGTTCGATATCCTTTCTGGTTCATCCAGGTAGAAGTCCTGGCATATTATTATGCCTGAGCGCTTCTAGGATATATAACACGTTTAGCATTTCGACCCGTAGCCGTGAAAAAAAAAAAAATTAGGCAGTCGTTCTATATCCTTTCTGGTTCATCCAGGTAGAAGTCCTGGCATATTATTTTGCCTGAGCGCTTCTAGGATATATAACACGTTTAGTATCTTAACCAGTAGCCGTAAAAAACAATTAGGAAGTTGTTCTATATCCTTTCTGGTTCATCCAGGTAGAAGTCCTGGCATGATATAATTATGCCTGAGCGCTTCTAGGGTATATAACACGTTTAGTATTTCAACCCGTAGGCGTCAAAAACAATTAGGAAGTTGTTCTATATCCTTTCTTGTTCATCCAGGTAGAAGTCCTGGCATGATATAATTATGCCTGAGCGCTTCTAGGATATATAACACGTTTAGCATTTCAACCCGTAGCCGTCAAAAACAATTAGGTAGTTGTTCTATATCTTTTCTGGTTCATGCAGGTAGAAGTCCTGGCATGATATAATTATGCCTGAGCGCTTCTAGGATATATAACACGTTTAGTATTTCAACCCGTAGCCGTCAAAAACAATTAGGTAGTTGTTCCTTATCCTTTCTGGTTCATCCAGATAGAAGTCCTGGCATGATATCATTATGCCTGAGCGCTTCTAGGATATATAAAACGTTTAGCATTTCAACCCGTAGCCGTAAAAAAAAAAATTAGGCAGTTGTTCTATATCCTTTCTGGTTCATCCAGGTAGAAGTCCTGGCATATTATTATGCCTGAGCGCTTCTAGGATATATAACACGTTTACCATTTCGACCCGTAGCCGTAAAAAAAAATTAGGCAGTTGTTCTATATCCTTTCTGGTTCATCCAGGTAGAAGTCCTGGCATGATATCATTATGCCTGTGCGCTTCTAGGATATATAACACGTTTAGCATTTCAACCCGTAGCCGTAAAAAAAAAAATTAGGCAGTTGTTCTATATCCTTTCTGGTTCATACAGGTAGACGTCCTGGCATATTATTATGCCTGAGCGCTTCTAGGATATATAACACGTTTAGCTTTTCGAGCCGTAGCCGTAAAAAAAAATTAGGCAGTTGTTCTATATCCTTTCTGGTTCATCCAGGTAGAAGTCCTGGCATGATATCATTATGCCTGTGCGCTTCTAGGATATATAACACGTTTAGCATTTCAACCCGTAGCCGTAAAAAAAAAATTAGGCAGTTCTGTTCTATATCCTTTCTGGTTCATACAGGTAGACGTCCTGGCATATTATTATGCCTGAGCACTTCTAAGATATATAACACGTTTAGCATTTCGACCCGTAGCCGTAAAAAAAAAATAGGCAGTTGTTCTATATCCTTTCTGGTTCATCCAGGTAGAAGTCCTGGCATATTATTATGCTGAGCGCTTCTAGGATATATAACACGTTTAGCATTTCGACCCGTAGACGTAAAAAAAAAAAAATTAGGCACTCGTTCTATATCCTTTCTGGTTCATCCAGGTAGAAGTCCTGGCATGATATAATTATGCCTGAGCGCTTCTAGGATATATAACACGTTTAGTATTTTAACCCGTAGCCGTCAAAAACTATTAGGTAGTTGTTCTATATCCTTTTTGGTTCATCCAGGTAGAAGTCCTGGCATGATATCATTATGCCTTTGCACTTCTAGGATATATAACACGTTTAGCATTTCGACCCGTAGCCGTAAAAAAAAATTACGCAGTTGTTCTATATCCTTTCTGGTTCATCCAGGTAGAAGTTTTGGCATATTATTATGCCTGAGCTTTTCTAGGATATATAACACGTTTAGCATTTCGACCCGTAGCCGTAAAAAAAAATTAGGCAGTTGTTCTATATCCTTTCTGGTTCATCCAGGTAGAAGTCCTGGCATGATATCATTATGCCTGAGCGCTTCTAGGATATATAAAACGTTTAGCACATCAACCCGTAGCCGTAAAAAAAAAAATTAGGAAGTTGTTCTTTATCCTTTCTGGTTCATTCAGGTAGAAGTCCTGGCATGATATAATTATGCCTGAGCGCTTCTAGGATATATAACACGTTTAGTATTTCAACCCGTAGCCGTAAAAAACAATTAGGAAGTTGTTCTATATCCTTTCTGGTTCATCCAGGTAGAAGTCCTGGTATGATATCATTATGCCTGAGCGCTTTTAGGATATATAACACGTTTAGTATTTTAACCCGTAGCCGTCAAAAACAATTAGGTAGTTGTTCTATATCCTTTCTGGTTTATCCAGGTAGAAGTCCTGGCATGATATCATTATGCCTGAGCGCTTCTAGGATATATAACACGTTTAGTATTTCAACCCGTAGCCGTAAAAAGAAATTAGGCAGTTGTTCGATATTCTTTCTGGTTCATCCAGGTAGAAGTCCTGGCATATTATTATGCCTGAGCGCTTCTAGGATATATAACACGTTTAGCATTTCGACGCGTTGCCGTGAAAAAAAAAAAAAATTAGGCAGTCGTTCTATATCCTTTCTGGTTCATCCAGGTAGAAGTCCTGGCATATTATTTTGCCTGAGCGCTTCTAGGATATATAACACGTTTAGTATCTTAACCAGTAGCCGTAAAAAACAATTAGGAAGTTGTTCTATATCCTTTCTGGTTCATCCAGGTAGAAGTCCTGGCATGATATAATTATGCCTGAGCGCTTCTAGGATATATAACACGTTTAGTATTTTAACCCGTAGCCGTCAAAAACAATTAGGTAGTTGTTCTATATCCTTTTTGGTTCATCCAGGTAGAAGTCCTGGCATGATATAATTATGCCTGAGCGCTTCTAGGATATATAACACGTTTAGTATTTCAACCCGTAGCCGTAAAAAACAATTAGGAAGTTGTTCTATATCCTTTCTGGTTCATCCAGGTAGAAGTCCTGGCATGATATCATTATGCCTGAGCGCTTCTAGGATATATAACACGTTTAGTATTTCAACCCGTAGCCGTCAAAAACAATTAGGTAGTTGTTCTATATCCTTTCTGGTTCATTCAGGTAGAAGTCCTGGCATGATATCATTATGCCTGAACGCTTATAGGATATATAACACGTTTAGTATTTCAACCTGTAGCCGTCATAAACAATTAGATAGTTGTTCTATATCCTTTCTGGTTCATCCAGGTAGAAGTCCTGGCATGATATCATTATGCCTGAGCGCTTCTAGGATATATAACACGTTTAGCATTTCAACCCGTAGCCGTAAAAAACAATTAGGAAGTTGTTCTATATCCTTTCTGGTTCATCCAGGTAGAAGTCCTGGCATGATATGATTATGCCTGAGCGCTTATAGGATATATAACACGTTTAGTATTTCAACCCGTAGTTAACGAGGCAGTTGTTCTATATCCTTTCTGGTTCATCCAGGTAGAAGTCCTGGCATATTATTATGCCTGAGCGCTTCTAGGATATATAACACGTTTAGTATTTCAACCCGTAGCCGTAAAAAACAATTATTAAGTTGTTCTATATCCTTTCTGGTTCATCCAGGTAGAAGTCCTGGCATGATATAATTATGCCTGAGCGCTTCTAGGAGATATAACACGTTTAGCATTTCAACCCGTAGCCGTAAAAAACAATTAATAAGTTGTTCTATATCCTTTCTGGTTCATCCAGGTAGAAGTCCTGGCATGATATAATTATGCCTGAGCACTTCTAGCATATATAACACGTTTAGTATTTCAACCCGTAGCCGTCAAAAACAATTAGGAAGTTGTTCTATATCCTTTCTGGTTCATCCAGGTAGAAGTCCTGGCATGATATCTTTATGCCTGAGCGCTTCTAGGATATATAACACGTTTAGCATTTCAACCCGTAGCCGTAAAAAAAAAATTTAGGCAGTTGTTCTATATCCTTTCTGGTTCATCCAGGTAGAAGTCCTGGCATATTATTATGCCTGAGCGCTTCTAGGATATATAACACGTTTAGTATTTCGACCCGTAGCCGTAAAAAAAAAAATTAGGCAGTTGTTCTATATCCTTTCTGGTTCATCCAGGTAGAAGTCCTGGCATATTATTATGCCTGAGCGCTTCTAGGATATATAACACGTTTAGCATTTCAACCCGTAGCCGTAAAAAAAAGATTAGGCAGTTGTTCTCTATCCTTTCTGGTTCATCCAGGTAGAAGTCCTGGGCCCGGTTGTTCGAAAGCCGATTAACTTAATCCAGGATTAGCGTCAACCTTCGTTTCATATTTTCAACTTTTTGCCGAGAGTTTCTTTTGCTTATTATTGTTCTTCAAAATTGACTTCTTTTAATGTAAAGTTTTGTCGAATATCAGCGTTGAACAACACCTTGGAGTAGAGAAGTAAACTCCTTGGTTAACTTTTAATCTGGGATTAGTGTTAATCGGCTTTTGAACAACCGGGCCCTGGCATATTATTATGCCTGAGCGCTTCTAGGATATATAACACGTTTAGCATTTCGACCCGTAGACGTAAAAAAAAACAAAAAACTAGGCAGTTGTTCTATATCCTTTCTGGTTCATCCAGGTAGAAGTCCTGGCATATTATTATGCCTGAGCGCTTCTAGGATATATAACACGTTTAGCATTTCGACTCGTAGCCGTAAAAAAAAATTAGGCAGTTGTTCTATATCCTTTCTGGTTCATCCAGGTAGAAGTCCTGGCATATTATTATGCCTGAGCGCTTCTAGGATATATAACACGTTTAGCATTTCGACCCATAGCCGTAAAAAAAAATTAGGCAGTTGTTCTATATCCTTTCTGGTTCATCGTAGGTAGAAGTCCTGGCATATTATTATGCCTGAGCGCTTCTGGGATATATGGTAGCAGTTTGACTGGTAGAAAAAACAAACTCAGCCGTTCATTTTGTAGGAGATATTTAAGCGTTTTTGTCTGTGTTAGCAATGTGATCGACTTTATACGCAGACCTTAATAATATGTTTTTTTCTTTGACCCACGGCACTGAATAATTTTAGCCGAAACCTGTGCCGTACATTTGTTGAATGCCGCGCTTTTATTTAATTTTGTCGCCCTAGAATGATGACATGATGGCGCGAAAATTGACGCCTCTATCGTATTAGATGCGAAATATGATCAGAGATAAATGGAATAGTGAATGTTACAAGCTTCTGAGTATCCAGCTGAGATAGGGGACTTTTAGTCCCCTATCTCAGCAAGATAAACAAAATTTTTTTGGTTGCTAAGACGGTGCGGCTCGTTATGCATCAAACTCACTTTGTTGCTGCCTTCCTTGGAATTAGCAAGATAGTTTAATTACCAATAGTATTCCTGTATTCTTGAATCATCATCATCTTCACTGTCTTGTGGCCTTCTTTAAAATTAGAACGATAATTTATTTACCAAAAACATTTCTGTACTCTTAAATCATCATCATCATCCCCACTGTCTTGTCGACTTCTTTGTAATTATTACCAAGACAACTCACTTACCTTTCGTTTTCTTGAATCATCATCAATATTAGAATGATTTTGATTACACTCTAAAATATCGCCAAACATCATTCTTATACTCATATGTGGCCAGAATCCCTTTGATTTCACTCTAAAACATCACCAAACGTCATTTCGAGGTCGAATTTGAAAATATAAAAACTTCCAAGAAATTTGAAATTTTGACCCAAAATCATAGGCTAACCCTTTTGGAAAAAATCCAAGATGGCGGCTACTCATATTTGACATGTTGATATTTTGTCAGAATCACTTTGATTTTACGTTAAAACATCAACAAACATCATTTCCAGGTTCAATTTGACCATATACAAAGTTTAAAGAAATTTGAAATTTTGACCCAAAATCATGGGCTAACCCCTTTGGAAAAAATCCAAGATGGCGGCTGCGCAAATTTGACATAGTCATATATGGTCAAAATCACTTTGATGTCACTTTAAAACATCACTAAACATTATTTCCAGGGTCAATTTGACCATTTACAAACTTAAAAGAAATTTGAAATTTTGACCCAAAATCAAAGGCCAACCCCTTTGAAAAAAATCCAAGATGACGGCTGATGAAATTTGATATCTTCATATTTTGCCGGAATGACTTTGATTTCACTCTAAAACATCAACAAACATCGTTTTTGGGTCACATTTGACCATATACAAAGTTTAAATAAATTTGAAATTTTGACCCAAAATAATACCCTAACCCCTTTGGAAAAAATCCAAGATGGCGGCTGCTGAAATTTCACATCTTCATATATGGAAAGAATCACTTTGATTTCACTCTAAAACATCACCAAACATCATTTCCAATTTCAATTTGACTATATACAATCTTTGAAGAAATTTGAAATTTTGACCCAAAGTCGTAGGCTCTTCCCTTTGGAGTGAAAGATGGCGGCTGGCTAAATTTATCATCTCCAAATATGGTCAACATGACCTTGTCAACAGTCTTCAACGTCACCAGACATCACCTCCAGGTCCATTTTGACCATACATACACTTAGAAAAACTGGAATATTTTGACCCAAAATCCCTCTAGAAAAAAATTCAAAAAGAGACAAACAAAATTGGAGTGGGGCTTTTTGAAACTGCTCAGGCTAAAGAAAAATACTAAGATAATATCCCCAAAAACATTACAACAAATTTACAGAAAAGTGCCAAAGATATTTTACTTCACATTCGTTTGTTGATAAGCCTACCACAAAGAAAGTAGGCAAATCAACAAAGAAGGTAGGCGAACCTAAAGCTAATCTAATCTGAGTTTTCACAAAAAATTAGAAACACTTTTTATAAACAGTCTATAATGGAACAAAAACATAATTCCAGTCAACAAAATTACCTTTTCCTTATTTTAAAGGCTTTTTGTCGGCTCGCGTCAGGAAAGTGCATCAGCGTCAGAAGAGTGCATCGTCTTCCGTCAGAAAGTAGGCAAATCAACAAAGAAGGTAGGCGAACCGAAATCTAATCTCAGTTTTTACAAAAAATTGGAAAAACGTTTTACAAACAGCCTACAATGGAGCAAAAAGATAATTCCAGTTAACAAAATTACTTTTTCCTTATTTTAAAGGCCTTTCCCGGCTCTCGTCAGGAAAGTGCATCAGTGTCAGGATAGTGCATCGTCTTCCGTCAGGAAAGTGCTGGCAGGAAGTTGCATTGTGGCAGGAGAATGCACACTCTTGGTTGGAGTGAATACACGTTTATTATGTGACAAAATATATTTAAAAGCATTGGAAATATTAGTATAGAACAAGACAAAATGATTCTGAAGAAATAGCTCAGTTCTACCAAAGGATTTCAGAGTTACGATTTTATGGGGGAAAGTGGTCAATTTGCAAATATCTGCCACCTTTACATAGCTTTAATTTGTTTTCCTTTCAGGCTAAAATCATGAAACTTGGCAGGAATGTGGCTTGATTCATTACGTAAATTTTAATGTCAATTTTGATTGCTGCTCTTTAATGTGACGTCCGGCAGATTTGATTGACAGCTGTCAATCAAGATATGTGCAGTTTTTTTGCTGACAGGGCAAAAGTCGTGCTTTTTGAAAAGAGCAATGAGTAGATCGTTTAGTTTTAAGTATAGAATAAAAAAGTTAAAATAAACCGAGAAATTACCCAGTTATAACCTTTCAATTTGACCATACACGAACTTAAAGGAAATCTGAAATTTTGACCAAAAATCAAAGGCTAACCCCTTTGGATAAAATCCAAGATTTCGGCTGCTCAAATTTGACATCCTCATGTCTGGTCAGAATCACTTTGATTTCACTTAAAAACATCACCAAACATCATTTTCAGGTCCAATTTGACCATATACAAACTTTGAAGAAACTTTAAATTTTGACCGAAAATCATAAGCTAATCCGTTTGGAAGAAATCCAGTGTGGAGGCTGCTCAAATTTGACATACTCATATATGGTCAGAATCATTTTCATTTCACCCTAAAAATTCAGCAAACATCATTTCCAGGTCGAATTTGACTAGAGACAAACTTAGGTGAAATTGGAAATTTTGACCCAAAATCATAGGCCAACCCCTTCGGAAAAAATCAAAAATGGGGGCCGGCTAGATTTATAATATCCAGATATGGTCAAAATGACCTTGTAAACAATGTACAACATTACGAAACATCACTTCCAGGTTCATTTTGGCCATACGCACACTTAGAAAAAGTTTAAAATTTTGACCCGAAATCCTTCTGGATAAAAATTCAAAAAACAGCGAGGAAAATTTGTCAGGGCTCCTTGAAACTTCTCAGGCTAAAGAAAAACGCCAAGACAACATCCTCAAAAACATTTCAACAAATTCTAATGAAAAGGGGCAAAGATATTGTAATCTATTTTCGTTTGTTGATAAGCCTACCACAAAGAAAGTAGGCAAGAGAGTTCATACTCTTTTTTGGAGTAAACAGTCGTTTATTCTGTGATAAAATATATCTAAAAGTATTTCAAACGTTTGTAAACAACAAAACAAAATGATTCTGAGAAAATTGCTCAGTTCTAGCAAACGAATTAAGAGTTATGACGTTTTGGAGGAAAATGGTTAATTTGCAAATACCTGTTACCTATAAATGGCTGTAACTCATTTTCCTTTAAAGTTAAAATCATGAAACTTAACAGGAAGGTGGATTGATTCATTACCTAAATTTTAATATCAAAATTGATCGCTGGTAGTCAAAGTGACGTCATCCAGGTTTGATTGACAGATGTCAATTAATATACACAACATTCTTCCTGACAGGGTAAAAAATAGTAATTTTTGAAAAAAGAAATGAATGGATTGTTTAATTGTAAGCACAGCCTGAAAAAATTATTAAAATAAACCTAAAAATGACCGACTCATAAGCTTTTAAAGATGGCTAATGAAATTTTCGAAAAAAATACTAAAATACCCGAAAAACAAAAATATAAAAATATTTTAAGGCAGAAATAAATATTTTAGACCAATTAGACCAATACAACAAAACTCCCCAAGAGATCGCTTCAAACGCCGCAAGAAATAGGCATATTTACAAAAACGAGGAAGAACATGCATGTTTCTGACACAATCCAAAAATTGTTAAATTTAAGAAAAAACACTCAGAAACAAATAATAATTAACTAAAAACGCATTTCCCGTGAAAAAAGTACGCGTCGCCCTATTTTAAAGGTCTTTTCAGCTTAAGTAAAAAAAGTGCATCACAGGTCAGGAAAATGCACGTCCAGCGTCGAAAAAATGCATCCGCGTACGGAAAATGCAAAGTCTTCCGTCAGGAAAATGCACCGCGTCAGGAAAATGCATAGTCTTCTGTCAGGAAATTACCTATGAAGATAGCCCTAACCCTAACCCTAACCCTAACCCTAACCCTAACCCTAACCCTAACCCTAACCCTAACCCTAACCCTAACCCTAACCCTAACTCCACCCGATGCCATACTGTACGCGTAGGAACGCCCTTGATAGAAATGAAATGGAACGTTAACTCACCAGCTTTTTTTTCTTTCTCTAGGAGTGTTATACGAAACCGTCATCTAAGTATGAAATTCAAACAGAATCTGCCAAAAACAAAGCGCACACATCGTACAATTAGCTGCGCGAAAATTAACTTTTTTCGATAGTTATAAGGTCAAAATAGCTACCCTAAATGATAATATATATACAATCGCATAATTCCATCATGCTTGGACTCACCAATTTTTAATTTCAAGACGACAGTCGCTAAATGCTTTTCTTTTACTTCTCCAATTGCGTTAAACACATAAACTGTCCAAGGCGAAGGCTACTCCGGCACATTTCCATGTTCTGTTTTCGAAGAGAAAAATACGATCGTCTTTCTGTGAATCAGAAAAGTACCCAGTTCACTTAAAATAGGTCTTTTTTGTGGTACAGAGCAGCAGAGCAGTGACCAGATTTGAAACAGTCGTTATAATCCTTTAAAAGACTCAATGAAATAAACGGTTAAGACACCCACTTACCAAGGCTCTTCGCATTCGTTGTCGGCTTAGTGAAGAAACTCACAAGGCAAGCCAGTTTTTATACATCTTAGTGCCATGATGAAATACTGCGCTCTGATTGGCTTTTCTGTTGTGAAACCGATGCCCGCATCTTGATATAACAACAAACGAAAATAGAAAAACAGCACCAGGACAACGCCTGGGTTATAAACCCTAAGCTTTGTTGGTCATTTGAAATAAATTCAAGGCTATGGGTGAACACTGCTAACAGATCATGTTTAACGCAGATTAAAATATAATTGTACCAGTGGTCTTAATATTGCAAAAGGACAACCAGCTGTTTTGCTAGCGTGTTGGCACGCTCCTTATCGCTGGGTTCATCTTGCTACAACAGGCGATAATTTTAGAGGACATTGAATTAACTGATTAGTGTTGAAGAGGCAAGGCAATTAGCAATTTAATCAAGGCCGGGTTCAAGTTGAAATAGGCATACTTGATAATAAAGAGTGTATTCATGAAACCGGCTTAGCATGCTCAATGGTCACCTGTTTGCCTTTCGTAAAACGTTCACTAACCCTAATAAGGCAGCTTAGTTATAGCAGTTATTCTTATGCGTTGCGAGGGCGACTTTGTTAGGACGTTCTTTGTTAAGAAAAGAAAAAAGAAAAGAATTTTAAAATAACAATAAGCTAATATTGACAGAAAATCATTTCATTGGACTTCCCCGAAAATTCCAATACCTACGCTACCCCGGACAGATCGAGAGTGAAACAACAACAGCAAAAAAATGACTACTCACCCTTCCCATGGCGTTTCCCCTCAACAGAAACAAAATCGGCCGAGGGTAGAATTACAAAACAACTAGTTACTGTAAGATTTCCTAATAAGTAACGCACTGTTCATATACGTTCGTTTTAATTGCTTTGTGCAGTGTTATAAGGGAATTTTAGTAAAGTTTGTGGTTCGTGGAGTTTCCGTGAATAGTTGTGGAAGGGAAGTTCCTTAAAAGTATTTTTAGGTCATTGAGAAAAAAAAAAAAACAAGGCTAGAGACCACGGTATAGGCTCAAGGCCATACTTCCGGTTGACCTGGATGGTTCAAGATAACCGGAAGTGAATAGGTCGCTGAACTTTTTGTCTAATGTTTAATGCTTTATTTTAAGGGTGTCCTGAATCTATTTTAAAAGAAAATAAGCAAGCACATTGGTGTTGAGTTTTGTGTACCAATACGGACAATTTAGTACCGTTGTTTCCCTTTTTCGAATTAAAAATGGTCAGTGACCCCGGGGGGGTACTAACTTATTCGAGACATATGGGTATGTGACACCCATCGGATAGGGTTTTTGTGCCGTTTTGGTCTGAAAACGGGTATACACTTTGCGCATTTTAGTCTGGATTCGTGGGAGCTACGGATTGTATGAACGTGGTTATCCTTTCAATTCCAAATGAGTAAGATAGAAAGAGAAATATGCGAATTCGGAACGGATTTGAATTTTTGCTTTCTAATCTAAGTAATGATACCATAATTTCTGCCTAAAGGCCAGGTCTGAAATCGGGTATGAATTTTAGAGGTCTAATCTGAAAACGGGTGTGGAAAATTACATTTTTGGTCTGATATCGGGTCAGGATTAAAAGAACCGCACGGAACACCCCTAGGAGAATTCCAAGGAGAAACCCCTCCTCCCCAACCACGTGACATGTGATTCTCCGTGGTGAAACTCCGTGAAACACGAGGTATTGAGATTTTTGCGATCACCTCTCAGGGAGCTTAAGAGGAGTTCTCTTTAACAGAATTCGTCCCAAGAACGCCCTGAAAGAACGCTACTCACGTAGTAATGGCGAAACGGTGAGCTACATTTGATTAGCAGCGAATTATATTAGTTATATCCACAGCTGACACTGTTATTTACAAATTATTTCCAGCCTGACAATTCGATCGCTTCTTTGTTTTGATGTGTCATCCAGTTGTTAAAGGTTGGAAAAAGAGTTGTAAAGTGTGGTTTGATTGTGAATTCTGTGAACTATTCTCTGTGAAAGCTGGATTTGAAATTGCTGGAGAATTTTAAAAAACCAAGCACAGTCACACATTAGTAGTCCAGGTAGCATGGAGCGCCAGGAGGCATCTAAAGAACAATTTGTCACGTTTGAGCCCCTTTTTCTGACCAAGGATTCTGTAACACGTGGTTAGTAAGCAAAATTCAGTTCAATCTATCCGCCAAGAGTAAAGAAGACACTTATCATTGTATTTGCTGGGCTAAAATCCTTCATAATTCAGCTGTTCAAGTCAGGTGTCATAATTGTTCTGATCATTGCATGTTCACTTGTTTGTTTGACTTCCCTATCACAATAGGCAGCTCTAAGTGCCAGCAGGGGGGGGAAGCAGTGGCCCGCGCCCATCTCTGTCCGGGCCTACGTGCCATGAGCATGCTGTGAAGTCACCTGCCTGTCTCTGCGCCCCTCCGTCCAGGTAAGGAATGGACACCATGTTTGTTCAACTGTCCACTGAGTTTAAGGGCTGTAATTAATGTGGATGATGCGGTGCATGATAACATTATTGGTGCACACACAATTTGGCTGGACTTTAATGATTATATATAGCTAGACTGTCTCCCGTGACACTGGTTCATTGATTCGTACATGCATGAGTCAGTAGAATGTTGTGTCGCAGTTTCTTTCGTTGAGCTGGCTTAGGGTTAGTCTTTGTTTTGCCTTGGTATCAAAAAATTCATTTAGCAGGCAAATTTTACCCCAGCTTATAGCCAGAGACAGTGGAAAAACACAGATGAACAGCCTGAAATAAGCCAATTAATTATTATGTCCACTCACTCAGCGAAAAGAGACTCGATCTGAGCGTGGAGAAAGGATTAGGGTTCTTATTCTAATACTAATACTGTAGTTGAACACTGTTATTTACAAATTATTTCCAGCCTGACAATTCGATCGCTTCTTTGTTTTGATGTGTCATCCAGTTGTTAAAGGTTGGAAAAAGAGTTGTAAAGTGTGGTTTGATTGTGAATTCTGTGAACTATTCTCTGTGAAAGCTGGATTTGAAATTGCTGGAGAATTTTAAAAAACCAAGCACAGTCACACATTAGTAGTCCAGGTAGCATGGAGCGCCAGGAGGCATCTAAAGAACAATTTGTCACGTTTGAGCCCCTTTTTCTGACCAAGGATTCTGTAACACGTGGTTAGTAAGCAAAATTCAGTTCAATCTATCCGCCAAGAGTAAAGAAGACACTTATCATTGTATTTGCTGGGCTAAAATCCTTCATAATTCAGCTGTTCAAGTCAGGTGTCATAATTGTTCTGATCATTGCATGTTCACTTGTTTGTTTGACTTCCCTATCACAATAGGCAGCTCTAAGTGCCAGCAGGGGGGGGAAGCAGTGGCCCGCGCCCATCTCTGTCCGGGCCTACGTGCCATGAGCATGCTGTGAAGTCACCTGCCTGTCTCTGCGCCCCTCCGTCCAGGTAAGGAATGGACACCATGTTTGTTCAACTGTCCACTGAGTTTAAGGGCTGTAATTAATGTGGATGATGCGGTGCATGATAACATTATTGGTGCACACACAATTTGGCTGGACTTTAATGATTATATATAGCTAGACTGTCTCCCGTGACACTGGTTCATTGATTCGTACATGCATGAGTCAGTAGAATGTTGTGTCGCAGTTTCTTTCGTTGAGCTGGCTTAGGGTTAGTCTTTGTTTTGCCTTGGTATCAAAAAATTCATTTAGCAGGCAAATTTTACCCCAGCTTATAGCCAGAGACAGTGGAAAAACACAGATGAACAGCCTGAAATAAGCCAATTAATTATTATGTCCACTCACTCAGCGAAAAGAGACTCGATCTGAGCGTGGAGAAAGGATTAGGGTTCTTATTCTAATACTAATACTGTAGTTGAACACTGTTATTTACAAATTATTTCCAGCCTGACAATTCGATCGCTTCTTTGTTTTGATGTGTCATCCAGTTGTTAAAGGTTGGAAAAAGAGTTGTAAAGTGTGGTTTGATTGTGAATTCTGTGAACTATTCTCTGTGAAAGCTGGATTTGAAATTGCTGGAGAATTTTAAAAAACCAAGCACAGTCACACATTAGTAGTCCAGGTAGCATGGAGCGCCAGGAGGCATCTAAAGAACAATTTGTCACGTTTGAGCCCCTTTTTCTGACCAAGGATTCTGTAACACGTGGTTAGTAAGCAAAATTCAGTTCAATCTATCCGCCAAGAGTAAAGAAGACACTTATCATTGTATTTGCTGGGCTAAAATCCTTCATAATTCAGCTGTTCAAGTCAGGTGTCATAATTGTTCTGATCATTGCATGTTCACTTGTTTGTTTGACTTCCCTATCACAATAGGCAGCTCTAAGTGCCAGCAGGGGGGGGAAGCAGTGGCCCGCGCCCATCTCTGTCCGGGCCTACGTGCCATGAGCATGCTGTGAAGTCACCTGCCTGTCTCTGCGCCCCTCCGTCCAGGTAAGGAATGGACACCATGTTTGTTCAACTGTCCACTGAGTTTAAGGGCTGTAATTAATGTGGATGATGCGGTGCATGATAACATTATTGGTGCACACACAATTTGGCTGGACTTTAATGATTATATATAGCTAGACTGTCTCCCGTGACACTGGTTCATTGATTCGTACATGCATGAGTCAGTAGAATGTTGTGTCGCAGTTTCTTTCGTTGAGCTGGCTTAGGGTTAGTCTTTGTTTTGCCTTGGTATCAAAAAATTCATTTAGCAGGCAAATTTTACCCCAGCTTATAGCCAGAGACAGTGGAAAAACACAGATGAACAGCCTGAAATAAGCCAATTAATTATTATGTCCACTCACTCAGCGAAAAGAGACTCGATCTGAGCGTGGAGAAAGGATTAGGGTTCTTATTCTAATACTAATACTGTAGTTGAACACTGTTATTTACAAATTATTTCCAGCCTGACAATTCGATCGCTTCTTTGTTTTGATGTGTCATCCAGTTGTTAAAGGTTGGAAAAAGAGTTGTAAAGTGTGGTTTGATTGTGAATTCTGTGAACTATTCTCTGTGAAAGCTGGATTTGAAATTGCTGGAGAATTTTAAAAAACCAAGCACAGTCACACATTAGTAGTCCAGGTAGCATGGAGCGCCAGGAGGCATCTAAAGAACAATTTGTCACGTTTGAGCCCCTTTTTCTGACCAAGGATTCTGTAACACGTGGTTAGTAAGCAAAATTCAGTTCAATCTATCCGCCAAGAGTAAAGAAGACACTTATCATTGTATTTGCTGGGCTAAAATCCTTCATAATTCAGCTGTTCAAGTCAGGTGTCATAATTGTTCTGATCATTGCATGTTCACTTGTTTGTTTGACTTCCCTATCACAATAGGCAGCTCTAAGTGCCAGCAGGGGGGGGAAGCAGTGGCCCGCGCCCATCTCTGTCCGGGCCTACGTGCCATGAGCATGCTGTGAAGTCACCTGCCTGTCTCTGCGCCCCTCCGTCCAGGTAAGGAATGGACACCATGTTTGTTCAACTGTCCACTGAGTTTAAGGGCTGTAATTAATGTGGATGATGCGGTGCATGATAACATTATTGGTGCACACACAATTTGGCTGGACTTTAATGATTATATATAGCTAGACTGTCTCCCGTGACACTGGTTCATTGATTCGTACATGCATGAGTCAGTAGAATGTTGTGTCGCAGTTTCTTTCGTTGAGCTGGCTTAGGGTTAGTCTTTGTTTTGCCTTGGTATCAAAAAATTCATTTAGCAGGCAAATTTTACCCCGGCTTATAGCCAGAGACAGTGGAAAAACACAGATGAACAGCCTGAAATAAGCCAATTAATTATTATGTCCACTCACTCAGCGAAAAGAGACTCGATCTGAGCGTGGAGAAAGGATTAGGGTTCTTATTCTAATACTAATACTGTAGTTGAACACTGTTATTTACAAATTATTTCCAGCCTGACAATTCGATCGCTTCTTTGTTTTGATGTGTCATCCAGTTGTTAAAGGTTGGAAAAAGAGTTGTAAAGTGTGGTTTGATTGTGAATTCTGTGAACTATTCTCTGTGAAAGCTGGATTTGAAATTGCTGGAGAATTTTAAAAAACCAAGCACAGTCACACATTAGTAGTCCAGGTAGCATGGAGCGCCAGGAGGCATCTAAAGAACAATTTGTCACGTTTGAGCCCCTTTTTCTGACCAAGGATTCTGTAACACGTGGTTAGTAAGCAAAATTCAGTTCAATCTATCCGCCAAGAGTAAAGAAGACACTTATCATTGTATTTGCTGGGCTAAAATCCTTCATAATTCAGCTGTTCAAGTCAGGTGTCATAATTGTTCTGATCATTGCATGTTCACTTGTTTGTTTGACTTCCCTATCACAATAGGCAGCTCTAAGTGCCAGCAGGGGGGGGAAGCAGTGGCCCGCGCCCATCTCTGTCCGGGCCTACGTGCCATGAGCATGCTGTGAAGTCACCTGCCTGTCTCTGCGCCCCTCCGTCCAGGTAAGGAATGGACACCATGTTTGTTCAACTGTCCACTGAGTTTAAGGGCTGTAATTAATGTGGATGATGCGGTGCATGATAACATTATTGGTGCACACACAATTTGGCTGGACTTTAATGATTATATATAGCTAGACTGTCTCCCGTGACACTGGTTCATTGATTCGTACATGCATGAGTCAGTAGAATGTTGTGTCGCAGTTTCTTTCGTTGAGCTGGCTTAGGGTTAGTCTTTGTTTTGCCTTGGTATCAAAAAATTCATTTAGCAGGCAAATTTTACCCCAGCTTATAGCCAGAGACAGTGGAAAAACACAGATGAACAGCCTGAAATAAGCCAATTAATTATTATGTCCACTCACTCAGCGAAAAGAGACTCGATCTGAGCGTGGAGAAAGGATTAGGGTTCTTATTCTAATACTAATACTGTAGTTGAACACTGTTATTTACAAATTATTTCCAGCCTGACAATTCGATCGCTTCTTTGTTTTGATGTGTCATCCAGTTGTTAAAGGTTGGAAAAAGAGTTGTAAAGTGTGGTTTGATTGTGAATTCTGTGAACTATTCTCTGTGAAAGCTGGATTTGAAATTGCTGGAGAATTTTAAAAAACCAAGCACAGTCACACATTAGTAGTCCAGGTAGCATGGAGCGCCAGGAGGCATCTAAAGAACAATTTGTCACGTTTGAGCCCCTTTTTCTGACCAAGGATTCTGTAACACGTGGTTAGTAAGCAAAATTCAGTTCAATCTATCCGCCAAGAGTAAAGAAGACACTTATCATTGTATTTGCTGGGCTAAAATCCTTCATAATTCAGCTGTTCAAGTCAGGTGTCATAATTGTTCTGATCATTGCATGTTCACTTGTTTGTTTGACTTCCCTATCACAATAGGCAGCTCTAAGTGCCAGCAGGGGGGGGAAGCAGTGGCCCGCGCCCATCTCTGTCCGGGCCTATGTGCCATGAGCATGCTGTGAAGTCACCTGCCTGTCTCTGCGCCCCTCCGTCCAGGTAAGGAATGGACACCATGTTTGTTCAACTGTCCACTGAGTTTAAGGGCTGTAATTAATGTGGATGATGCGGTGCATGATAACATTATTGGTGCACACACAATTTGGCTGGACTTTAATGATTATATATAGCTAGACTGTCTCCCGTGACACTGGTTCATTGATTCGTACATGCATGAGTCAGTAGAATGTTGTGTCGCAGTTTCTTTCGTTGAGCTGGCTTAGGGTTAGTCTTTGTTTTGCCTTGGTATCAAAAAATTCATTTAGCAGGCAAATTTTACCCCAGCTTATAGCCAGAGACAGTGGAAAAACACAGATGAACAGCCTGAAATAAGCCAATTAATTATTATGTCCACTCACTCAGCGAAAAGAGACTCGATCTGAGCGTGGAGAAAGGATTAGGGTTCTTATTCTAATACTAATACTGTAGTTGAACACTGTTATTTACAAATTATTTCCAGCCTGACAATTCGATCGCTTCTTTGTTTTGATGTGTCATCCAGTTGTTAAAGGTTGGAAAAAGAGTTGTAAAGTGTGGTTTGATTGTGAATTCTGTGAACTATTCTCTGTGAAAGCTGGATTTGAAATTGCTGGAGAATTTTAAAAAACCAAGCACAGTCACACATTAGTAGTCCAGGTAGCATGGAGCGCCAGGAGGCATCTAAAGAACAATTTGTCACGTTTGAGCCCCTTTTTCTGACCAAGGATTCTGTAACACGTGGTTAGTAAGCAAAATTCAGTTCAATCTATCCGCCAAGAGTAAAGAAGACACTTATCATTGTATTTGCTGGGCTAAAATCCTTCATAATTCAGCTGTTCAAGTCAGGTGTCATAATTGTTCTGATCATTGCATGTTCACTTGTTTGTTTGACTTCCCTATCACAATAGGCAGCTCTAAGTGCCAGCAGGGGGGGGAAGCAGTGGCCCGCGCCCATCTCTGTCCGGGCCTACGTGCCATGAGCATGCTGTGAAGTCACCTGCCTGTCTCTGCGCCCCTCCGTCCAGGTAAGGAATGGACACCATGTTTGTTCAACTGTCCACTGAGTTTAAGGGCTGTAATTAATGTGGATGATGCGGTGCATGATAACATTATTGGTGCACACACAATTTGGCTGGACTTTAATGATTATATATAGCTAGACTGTCTCCCGTGACACTGGTTCATTGATTCGTACATGCATGAGTCAGTAGAATGTTGTGTCGCAGTTTCTTTCGTTGAGCTGGCTTAGGGTTAGTCTTTGTTTTGCCTTGGTATCAAAAAATTCATTTAGCAGGCAAATTTTACCCCGGCTTATAGCCAGAGACAGTGGAAAAACACAGATGAACAGCCTGAAATAAGCCAATTAATTATTATGTCCACTCACTCAGCGAAAAGAGACTCGATCTGAGCGTGGAGAAAGGATTAGGGTTCTTATTCTAATACTAATACTGTAGTTGAACACTGTTATTTACAAATTATTTCCAGCCTGACAATTCGATCGCTTCTTTGTTTTGATGTGTCATCCAGTTGTTAAAGGTTGGAAAAAGAGTTGTAAAGTGTGGTTTGATTGTGAATTCTGTGAACTATTCTCTGTGAAAGCTGGATTTGAAATTGCTGGAGAATTTTAAAAAACCAAGCACAGTCACACATTAGTAGTCCAGGTAGCATGGAGCGCCAGGAGGCATCTAAAGAACAATTTGTCACGTTTGAGCCCCTTTTTCTGACCAAGGATTCTGTAACACGTGGTTAGTAAGCAAAATTCAGTTCAATCTATCCGCCAAGAGTAAAGAAGACACTTATCATTGTATTTGCTGGGCTAAAATCCTTCATAATTCAGCTGTTCAAGTCAGGTGTCATAATTGTTCTGATCATTGCATGTTCACTTGTTTGTTTGACTTCCCTATCACAATAGGCAGCTCTAAGTGCCAGCAGGGGGGGGAAGCAGTGGCCCGTGCCCATCTCTGTCCGGGCCTACGTGCCATGAGCATGCTGTGAAGTCACCTGCCTGTCTCTGCGCCCCTCCGTCCAGGTAAGGAATGGACACCATGTTTGTTCAACTGTCCACTGAGTTTAAGGGCTGTAATTAATGTGGATGATGCGGTGCATGATAACATTATTGGTGCACACACAATTTGGCTGGACTTTAATGATTATATATAGCTAGACTGTCTCCCGTGACACTGGTTCATTGATTCGTACATGCATGAGTCAGTAGAATGTTGTGTCGCAGTTTCTTTCGTTGAGCTGGCTTAGGGTTAGTCTTTGTTTTGCCTTGGTATCAAAAAATTCATTTAGCAGGCAAATTTTACCCCAGCTTATAGCCAGAGACAGTGGAAAAACACAGATGAACAGCCTGAAATAAGCCAATTAATTATTATGTCCACTCACTCAGCGAAAAGAGACTCGATCTGAGCGTGGAGAAAGGATTAGGGTTCTTATTCTAATACTAATACTGTAGTTGAACACTGTTATTTACAAATTATTTCCAGCCTGACAATTCGATCGCTTCTTTGTTTTGATGTGTCATCCAGTTGTTAAAGGTTGGAAAAAGAGTTGTAAAGTGTGGTTTGATTGTGAATTCTGTGAACTATTCTCTGTGAAAGCTGGATTTGAAATTGCTGGAGAATTTTAAAAAACCAAGCACAGTCACACATTAGTAGTCCAGGTAGCATGGAGCGCCAGGAGGCATCTAAAGAACAATTTGTCACGTTTGAGCCCCTTTTTCTGACCAAGGATTCTGTAACACGTGGTTAGTAAGCAAAATTCAGTTCAATCTATCCGCCAAGAGTAAAGAAGACACTTATCATTGTATTTGCTGGGCTAAAATCCTTCATAATTCAGCTGTTCAAGTCAGGTGTCATAATTGTTCTGATCATTGCATGTTCACTTGTTTGTTTGACTTCCCTATCACAATAGGCAGCTCTAAGTGCCAGCAGGGGGGGGAAGCAGTGGCCCGCGCCCATCTCTGTCCGGGCCTACGTGCCATGAGCATGCTGTGAAGTCACCTGCCTGTCTCTGCGCCCCTCCGTCCAGGTAAGGAATGGACACCATGTTTGTTCAACTGTCCACTGAGTTTAAGGGCTGTAATTAATGTGGATGATGCGGTGCATTCTAACATTGGTGACACAATTTGGCTGGACTTTAATAATTATATAGCTAGACTGTCTTCCGTGACACTGGTTCATTGATTCGTACATGCATGAGTCTGTATAATGTTATGTCGCAGTTTCTTTTTTTGAGCTGAGTTAGTTTTTGTGTTCCTTTGGTATCAAAAAATTCATTTAGCAGGCAGATTTGACCCTTATAGCCAGAAACAGTGGAAAAACACAGATTAAGAGCCTGAAATTTGCCAATTAGTTTTCTTACCTTTACTTGTTAAGCCGTTATGATTCATATTAGGTTTACAAACCTTAAATGAAGTGGGATTTTTATAGGCAGTCACTTGAGGAATCGGCTGTGATTATTTGTATGCTTGTGATTTCGAGGTCTTTCTTTCTGTTGCGTCCTAATGTCGCGCGGTAAAACATTTGCTAATTACTAACAGGGTTATGGCAAATGTACATAAGCGATTATGGGAATATTCATTTAAAGACCTTTTATTCTGAGCTATCTTAATCAAGTCGGTCTCAGTTCAGAGTAATCAAAATAATGATCGAAAGACGTTCAACAAACGGTTGTCTTCAGTATAGGACAAACAGAAATTCCCCTTTAGCCTTCAAATATTTGCTGGCGGGTAGAAAGAAATCCTCTGTATCCTTTCCCATTCAAGCAGCAGATAATGTACGGTTGTAAATTAGTTGGTCGTTTCCCCATGCGTCCTGTTTAATATTCAGTTGATGTTGATAGTGTTTCGACGGTATAATTTTCCCTAATCAGCCTAATTTAAAGTAGACGTATGAGGTAAACTTTCAGTTAAAATATTTGTATTTAATCCCTCTAAAATTAAACCAATAAACGACTCAACATTTTAATATAACCGAGACTAACATTTCGCAGCAGTTTCGTTTGATAAAACTTGTTAAGAATGAATTTACTATAATCATTTGCCTATATTGGGTCTCTTCTTTTGAGTAATCCACAAGATCGCTAAGGTTGATTTCCATGACGCGTTTCTGGCTACGCACGTTGACGCACGTAAATAAAACAGAGGCAAAGGTGCCGAGCGTAAAGGAGAAGTTTAGCGTGGTTCAACTTTTACGCCTACGAGCGACCTTTCACACATTGCCTCTGTGTTGTTTGCGAACGTAAATTTTACGCACGTGCACACGCCAAAATTAGGCGACACTAGAAATCAACCCTTACGGGTCCCTGATTACCATTCACATAAATACAGTAATAGACTATTATTAAGACATATTACCCAGCTTTTATTGAAGAAAATATCACGTTTTTCTTGTCTCGGCGACGTTATTGTTGTCAATACTACAGAAAGGAAGCCTTGAGAACTTAATGGTAAGTGTAAAATCTCATTTCTGTTAATTACGAAAACGTTACACTTAATTTCTGCTACGCTCGAGACACATACTTATGCATTGTTTTTTCTATTTTTTTCCAATAGTTCCTGAAGCATTTTTTATCTGTGTAATGTAAAGGAAAGCATTCACCAAACGAGTCATCACGAACCTGTCAAAACAAAGGGTTTACCTCGGTGTAAGAACAGATTAAGTGGCATAGACCCAGTTCACTCAGTCTAGTCCTTGTTTAAAGTGTAGACTGTATAATAAAAAGGGAAGTTGTATTACTTGTAAGTTTACACACAAAAAACAAAGCAACAGCTAAAGCGAGACTTGACTTTACTATGGTGAAATAACTATAACTTTTTTTACTTTGTTTTTCACGTTTTCTTGTTTAATGCTTTTAAAATTACATGATTCACATGCAACAAAGAATTGAAATGCGTCACAGACTGAAGCATTTTCCAAAGCAATAGCTAAAGCGAGAGTTTTTCAATTAGATACTGGCAATGACTTATGGAGATATAACGATGACGTTTTTTGAACTAGAGTGGAGCATTTTCCTATTTAATGACTTTACTATTTAATTAATAGTTATACCATTTCAGGAACATGTCCTTTCGGTATTTCGCCATGACAAGCTCCTCAATCTCCTGAGGTATCAACGGCCCGAAAGTCCCTCTGTCTGACAACATATATCTGTTCGGTACTGTTCATATAGATTTCACCAATCGGTGCTGCACCCATTTTTTTTTTTGAAAAATATAGCCTTAGAGTCCTGCAATCGAGTCATCTCGATATTTTCTTCATCTCAGTGTAAGAACATATGTAATTTGGGAAAAATATAAAAGGATTGTTGCACTAAACTATTCACTTGAATGTTAGCTTTAAATTCAATATGTCATAGTAGAAAAATGATTGTACATAAATAGAAGTTATTCTTTCGAAAAAATGAGGTTATGTTGTTTACAAATACGGAATAATTGTCATGAAAATTAGACATGTATATTAGAAAAAGAAAAAGAAATTGTAGGAATAAAAAACGCTAAAAAATCTGCATATTTTTCTTTACCATTTCCTTTAATAGTTATATCATTTCAGGACAGTGTCTTTTGGTATTTAGCAATGACGAGCTCCTTTATTTCCTGTAGTACCAGAGGCCCAAAAAAGGTCCTTTTTATCATGACGGTCGTCAACATTTCTTTAGTACCGTCTATATAAATTTCCCCAATAGGTGCAGCTCCAATCTTTATTTCTATGATTGATGCACTTGATTCTTTTAAGGGAGTCATCTTGAACCTGTCAGAAACAAAAATAATTGTACATAAATAGAAGTTATACTTAACAAAAATGAGGTTGTGTTGTTTACAAATACGGAATAATTGTTATAAAAATTAGACATGTATATTACAAAAAGAAAAAGAAATTGTAGGAATAAAAAACGCTCAAAAATCTGTATATTTTTCATGTGAACGTAACTGTCTCGTTAATCTAGTATCATTTCCTAGGGAATTAATTTCTCAACAACTGGTTTCTAGCTGCTGTTTAAACCATTAAATGTCACTTACAATTACTTTGCCTCGGACTGTTGAGCGCATTGGCCTTATCTCTCTATAAACCGCCCGCTTGAATAGGTCTTCTTGTCCATGGCATCACACATCACAAAACTCTGTGCTCGGCCTGAACAGTTATTTTCACGTCCCTGTGTCTTCTCCATAGTTCTTCGTTTCCGCATTTGAAAACAGCTCTGAGTCCTTTCTTCATCACAATGGTGGCCTTTGGTCGTCCCGGCGATCGTTGGACCTCAATTATTTCTACGAAAAATAGTCATTGTTGTCAATACAACAGAAGGGAAGCCTTGAGAGCTTATTGGTAAGTGTAAAATCTCATTTCTGTTAATTACGAAAACGTTTCACGTAATTTCTGTTACGCACGAGACACATACTTATGCATTGTTTTTTGTCTTTTTTCCAATAGTTCCTGAAGCATTTTTTGGCTGTGTAATATAAAGGGAAGCATTCACCAAGAACCTGTCAAAACAAAGGGTTTACCTCGGTGTAAGAACAGATTAAGTGGCATAGACCCAGTTCACTCAGTCTAGTCCTTGTTTAAACTGTAAACTGTATAATAGAAAGGGAAGCTGTATTACTTGTAAATTTACACACAAAAAACAAAGCAACAGCTAAAGCGAGAGTTTTTCAATTAGATACTGGCAAAGACTTACGGAGATATAACTATAACGTTTTTTTGAACTAGAGTGAAGCATTTTCCTATTTAATGACTTTACCATTTAATTTAATAGTTATACCATTTCAGGAACAAGTCCTCTCGGTATTTCGCTATCACCAGTTCTTTGATCTCCTGGGGGATTAAAGGCCCGAAAAAGTCCCTCTGTCTCACAACGTACACCTTTTCATTACTGTTCATGTATATTTCCCCGATAGGTGCTGCACCCATTTTGAAAAATATAGCCTTAGAGTCCTGCAATCGAGTCATCTCGATATTTTCTTCATCTCAGTGTAAGAACATACGTAATTTGCGAAACATATAAAAGGATTGTTGCACTAAATTATTCACTTGAATGTTAGCTTTAAATTCAATATGTCATAGTAGAAAAATGATTGTACATAAATAGAAGTTATACTTTCGAGAAAATGCGGCTATGTTGTTTACAAATACGGAATAATTGTTATGAAAGTTAGACATGTATAATATTAGAAAAAGAACAAGAAATCGTAGGAATAAAAAACGCTCAAAAATCTGTATAGTTTTCAAGTGAACGTAATTGTCTCGTTAATCTAGTATCATTTCTCATTTCCTAGGGAATTAATTTCTCAACAACTGGTTTTAGCTGCTGTTTAAACCATTAAATGTCACTTACAATTACTTTGCCTCGGACTGTTGAGCGCATTGGCCTTATCTCTCTATAAACCGCCTGCTTGAATAGGTCTTCTTGCTCGGCCTGAACAGTTATTTCCACGTCCCTGTGTCTTCTCCATAGTTCTCCTTTTTCGCATTTGAAAACAGCTCTGTGATTTGTTACACTCAGAGTCCTTTCTTCATCACAATGGTGGCCTTTGGTCGTCCCGGCGATCGTTGGACCTCAATTATTTCTACGAAAAATAGTCATTGTTGTCAATACCACAGAAGGGAAGCCTTGAGAGCTTATTGGTAAGTGTAAAATCTCATTTCTGTTAATTACGAAAACGTTTCACGTAATTTCTGTTACGCACGAGACACATACTTATGCATTGTTTTTTCTCTTTTTTCCAATAGGTCCTGCACCCATTTTTTTCTGTATAATATAAAGATAAGCATTCACCAAACGAGACATCACGAACTTATCAAAACAAAGGGTTACCTCGGTGTAAGAACGAGTGGCAGAGACCCAGTTCAGTCAGCCTACGGTAGTCCTTGTTTAATTTTAGACAGAACATAGGATTTGTCAGTATTGCCATGAAGCTCAGCTAGGATGTTAGGATCAACTCTAGACCTCATTAATAAACAGTTCCTTAACATTTGCTTAAATCCACCTTCAGTCAAGTTGGTCCTTTTAATAATGACGGTCGTCAACATTTCTTTAGTACCGTCTATGTAAATTTCCCCAATAGGTGCCCCTCCAATTTTAATTTCTATTATAACAGCACTTGATTCCTTTAAGGGGGTCACCATGAACCTGTCAAAACAAAGGGTTTACCTCAGTGTAAGAACGTATGCAATTTGCAACGAGTATAAAAGGATTGTCGCACTATAATTAACCCCTTGAATGTTAGCTTTAAATTCAATATGTCATAGTAGAAAAAATAATTGTACATAAATAGAAGTTATACTTAACAAAAATGAGGTTGTGTTGTTTACAAATACGGAATAATTGTTATAAAAATTAGACATGTATATTACAAAAAGAAAAAGAAATTGTAGGAATAAAAAACGCTCAAAAATCTGTATATTTTTCAAGTGAACGTAACTGTCTCGTTAATCTAGTATCATTTCCTAGGGAATTAATTTCTCAATAACTGGTTTCTAGCTGCTGTTTAATCATTAAATGTCACTTACAATTACTTTGCTTCGGACTTTTGAGCGCATTGGCCTTATCTCTCTATAAACCGCTCTCTTGAATAGGTCTTCTTGTTCGGCCTGAACAGTTATTTTCACGTCCCTGTGTCTTTTCCATAGTTCTTCTTTTTCTCATTTGAAAACAGCTCTGTGATTTTTTACACTCAGAGTCCTTTCGTCATCACAATGGTGGCCTTTCATCGTCCCGGCGATCGTTGGACCATTATTATCTGTACGAAAAATAAGATTACAAATATATACTCTTACAAGGGGAAAAAAATCACTGAAAGAAATGCAAAAATGTATGTCGTCGCCAAGATGAGTCTTGTCACCTGTGGAATTTTAAGGACCCGTTTTATGCAACTTTAAAACATTTTGTACATAAAAAGTATGTAAAATTATCTGTTGTTTACAAACACAGAGTAATGTTTATGGGAATTAAAAGTGTATATTGCAAAACGAAGAATAAAAACTTGTTTAAGATAGGTTGCTGTATTTCATTTGTTTTACCAGCGATTACTGCCTCCTTAATCAATAATGGGATACATGAAACATGCGCAACAGGCCATTACCAGCTCTTTATGTGACTCACAGTCCTTTTGTTATCGTTATACTAGTCTTTGTTTTCCCGACCGGCTTCGCTTCATCATTTCCAAGTTTATGTCCCTTGTTCAGCCTTTTAGAAATTGTACTGGAGACCTCTGAAGATAGCTTTTATTACTCGCGTCGTGCTTATGTTTGACGATAATAATTATTTTCAATCTAACAGTCCGTCACTCGCAAAACCTCGCGAGGAGAATAAAGATAAAACTCTAAAGAAGTAGGGTAAGTAATTAAAGTAAGAAACGCAAGGTGTCCTAAAACTAACGCGTTAATTTTCCATGCTTAAAACTATCTAATTTTTTATTCTTTTTAAGTATTTTCTGTTAAAATATGAACGTTAAAACTCAACCAAACGAGAATTAAACCGTGGTGTAAAATGACTCTCTTTTTGAAAGGTTTAGCGGGGAAAACGACCGAAAAATATACAACCATTTTTTGAATTGTTATGTGGTGCTTTTTCATCCTCGGTGACCCAGGGGCAGCTACTCAGAACGTGATAAACGCACTTGCGAAATATTTGCGAAGTTTACAAGTTGACCGCAAATTGAAAAAGATAACAAAGAAATTGAGATGCAGAATATTTTCCGAAACGATGCGTAAGTATAAATTATTCAAAGAGAGGTTCGTAAAGAGAAGTAAGAATTTTGAGGAAAAGCTTTCCGGAAAAAAATGATTCTTCCTGCGAAAAGAGATAACAAAAGAAAATAATTAATTGAAATCAAACGCTTATATCCTACTTGAAATAGATAGCATTTAAAATGACTCTATTTGCTGCATACCTGTCGAAATGCTGGGTTTTTCCTTCTAGCTCTTGCATTCTCCAACGCGATGAAGATTGTTTTTTACAATTTGAGCTACAGTCGACTATGTATGACGGACAAATCCAAACTTTAAAACTGGAAATCGAAGTGTCCTTTGACTGTCATATAAAAAGTTTGTTTTCTTTTAACTGACTGAAAATAAGCGGTAAAGACTAAGGTAATAGGGAGATTAGGAGTCACATTCACGGCGCACCGCAAGCGGTAGACTCAGGTTGAGGGGAATTCTCAAAATAGGAAAGAAGCAAATAAAAAAAGGATAAAGCAGTTCTGAATGAAAATAACCGCAAACTGCTTATTGTATAGGAAAAGAACAGTCAAAGTCAAGTAAGGGGAAAACTTGGTCATGTGGCGAAAATTCATGATTGCCGTCTACCCTAAACGTGACTCTTAATCTCTCTAATTTGTCCGTCTTAGAGAGGTGTCCGTTAAGAGAAAGTTAGCTGCATGTACTAAATGTGCCCGCTTACTCCGTGTAGGCATGCCTTCTTTGTCGCTGTTTTCTCTTCTCTAGATCGTATCGCGCTTTTCTGCATATAAGAGGATTTACAAACGGAGCCTCCTCGCCAAACGCCCCGCGTCTTTCTCTGATTGCTGTTTGAAAAGCTGCATTTAACTCCTCATTGTAAAAGTAGCGAGGAGTTGGAAAAGCGTAGCCTGTTGCGAGTGCACGAGATGCTATCTCGAACCTTCCCAGAGACGGCTGAATATTTGAAGGAGGGTTTTGACTGTCGAAAACCGATCGAATATCTATTAATAATCGGTCATACAAGTCGACTCCGTAGCAGTCAGCGAGAATATGTGCGTTATCGATGGGAATTGGACCTCTTATTTCACGGAGTTGCGTTTCTAAAAAATCACGCCCCTCTCGCCAATACCTCTGGTCTACATCGCAGTCACTTCGTCGCGGCTCGCGCGGTGCTTCTTGCGTGTCGTATCCTAAAAGCCGACTTCTTTTCTCCACTAAGGTTGTCGGAGCACCATGAAAAATACGAAGTTCCTCGGGATATTGATTGCCCACGACCTTCTTCATAGATTCGTCTCGGCATGGTTCATCTTGAACAAAAAAACCGTGAAGTTGAGTTATTTTTAAACTCGGTAGCCCGTCCCCATCCCCTAAACTTTCATCAGGAGGATATTGCAGACATAATCGCAGATAAGCAGATTCGTAACGGCTATCTTGCGCTGTGCGGACATTCGAAGGGAGAAGGTAATCGTCGTTGATGATTTTGTTGTCCAAAAACGAGGCGACTTCGGGAATTACGCGCAAGGCATGCCTCCAGGTTAGATCGACTTGTTTTAAAACTGGAAAGCGGTAAACAGCCCATGAGAGTGTCAGTAGTTCTCTGAGGTAGTTGTAGCTTAGGTGGATTCCGCGATTGTTAGCAAGATCAAAAGCCACACTCAGACAATGCATGTTTCGTGAGCGTCCTAAAACATCGATTTGCTTCGCAATTTGTAGATTTTGTAAGAAGACATGATAGGTCTCCAGATCGCTTAGATGCATTATCATCGAAGAAATATTTTCAATCATAGCGGCTTCCGTGGAATCTGAAATTGAAGGCCTAACTGATAATGAATTCTCGCATCGAGCGGACTCTATGAAAGTACGAAATTTTAGATTAGAAACATATAATGCGAAATCTGCGCTTGTCCGACATCCTGTAGCGAACCGAATGGATTTTGGTAGAGTTTCTTCGTCTGCGGCGTGGATACCTGCCCCTTCACTCCCACGGTCCTGTGTAGGTGTAGCTTCCTCATCGCTGTCGTCATCGTCTTCCGCTGGAGATTCCATTTCCTGGAAAGGTGGCAGAGAGAAACAACTTTAAGACATATGACGATGATAAGGACTTTCCTATATTAAACAATTATTCGATTATTTAATTAGGATATCAGAAAAACCGAATGAAATGATTGTTTTATTATACATTGTTTTGAAGAGAATAATGACAAACACACCATCGCAAGGAACCTGAATTGAATATTATTTTTATTGGAAATCGTGTATTGCGGGCTCCGCAACCTACAGATTAGTTAGTTGTCTGCGCTGATTTCCAAAATTAGCTGTAGAGGAAAGATAGTGAGTACAATGTAAGATAAAATGGGTGTTTTATCTGTGTGTTGTGAAACAATACGTTTTGTGATGAAAGTTGAGGCTGGCGCCGCTGAAAAAGGTTCTACAGTTATCATGAATATGACAGAAAAGAAATTTTAAAGGGCCTAATCCTGGCACCTAACTGTAAACGGGAACCTTTAGGCTGTTTCCACGGGAAAGTTGTAACGAATTTATGATGCGTCTTTTTACCTGAGACATTTCCCCACCAGCATCTGTTGAACCACTGGCCTGTGTAATGGTACTGCTTTGCGAGGCTGCGACGTCAGATTCTTCCGCGGGGACAGTTGGAGTTTGGTGGGCAGGTGAACTTACGCGCAAATCGGCTCTTTCTTTTAACACTGGTAGTAAATAGGTGGCTTCGGTTTTCTGTGTTACGAGGCGAACTGCTCGATCGATCGAAACATTATCTAAACCTTTAAGGATCATTAAAACGGAGCCAAGGTACATTGCGACGACTTCAAATCCGTACGACAAATAAAGACCTAGAGCCGATTTATTCTTAAAACAGCCTGCTAATTGAAGCCATACGTTCACGGTAGATTGGCGTCGCGCGTTTAAATTTAGATTCTGCAGCGCTTCTAAACCTGTTGCGATGCAGATGTCTCCCAGACATTTTCCTTTCTTATCGACGCTTCGAATACAATAACTTAATTCCCAAATAGTTTTACGGGTTGTCTGCATGATGTCCCTGTGAATTTGTAATAAGGGTAGAGGTTCCATTAAAGAAGGGTCATAGGTGTTCTTCTTGAACATGGCGATAGCACAGGGAGTACCGTTAGATTTGTCGAACGCAACCACCGTCAACCGGTCCCCCTCTCCAAGAAATGATTTCGAAACTTCGTTCTTATACGTGTTGATGTTAAGTTGATTTTTCGAAGCTTCGCCCGGATCTAGCATTGATTGCAAAGTATTTAGTTCGCACGATTCCGAAAGTGACTGCCCATCTGGATAAATCTGCGTGAGAAAAAAAAAATGAAAAGGTAAATTCAGACGAACTCCATTTATCGGAGGCCTGACTGAATAACACGGAAAACTGAAATAAACGTTGGCACCCTGTGAAGTTCTGCAAATACCAGCATCAATTATTTTACACGATAATATTTACGCGACGGCCAATACAACTAAGTGGGCGGTCAGCGAATATTATCTGTAAAACAATTCGAATAAGGACTTGCTTAGTAACTTTGAGAGTAGACTACGCGGTAACCTGCGATCAGGCGGTCCTTCTTCCCTTTTTGTTTGGGAGAGGAGGGGAAAAGATTTTTTTCCCCTTTTTCCAAATAAAGAACGCCGCCTGATCGCAGGTTAACTACGCGGCGGAGTGCAAGTTTGACAACGTTTATGCGATAGTCAAGGATCCGAATATAATCCTCACCTATTCGCAGCGCAGTGGAAAAGTCTCCTATTTTTTGTATTTAGAAAAACCGGTTATAGCTATTTAGGAAAATAATTGTTCTAGCATAATTACCCAGATGATTATTGAGGGTGCATTCGATTGGCTGTATTCTGGAAAGTTTAAGAGACCGAAAATGTCTTAGAAATCTCTTTTCCCGGGATTCTTTAAACACTAGAATGTAGAGGCTAAAGTATAAAAGTATCTCAGTATTGTATTTCAACCGGACTTCCAGATCTAACGAGATAACAAAGGTCTGAACAAGTGATTTCTATAGTTTACTCCATCTATTCTTATTCCAGCATACAGTCAAACGAACGCGAAAACAGAAATACAAGATAGAGTTCTGCCCAGGTCCACAAACGGCGGAGAAATGCGTTGAGTTTTCTTTTTTAAGGGTTTCTCAATTATTATTTTTTTTTTTTTGAAAGAACCTAACGAAATATAAATATTGGTCTTTTTGACTTTATTGCAGTCTTTCATGTTGATAAAAGTAGTCTGTTAAAAAATAAGAGTTTCAAATCGACTTTGATATCACTTAACGCATTTCTTCGAAAACAGCGTTTCAACTCGCGAATCCTGGAGCAAGTCATGTTCTGTCTCGTACCCTGATTAAATAGAATTAACTGTAATTTATTTTACACTGTTCTCTGATATAGCCACATAAAGAAAAGTGTGCTTTGTACTATTAAAGTATATTAACTCCCTGTTAAAAGCTTCAGTTGCTGTTGTCGTTTTTCGCGGTCTGTCTCCTAGCTGGACAACATTTCGCAGAACAAGAGTGTACGCTTTGCTTTACGTGTAATTTTTTCCATTGCAAGCACTACTCGACTTTCAAAGAAATGACGGATTCAATACAAACTCCACGAAACGCAATGCAAGGAATATTTTGGTAGTGTAAGCAAATTAAGCTTAATCAAAAGTTAGTGAAACAAGGAATATCTTAGAAAACTTCTAAGAAAACAAAGTAGCGCTCAAATTTTGCCTTTCAATGAATACGGTAAGTCGAAGATTAGCCTCTACAATGAGTAAAGTTGGGTGTAAAAACAACTCTGGTAAATGAATTGTTCACTTTCAAAGTTCTGTTTTGTTTAATAAATGTTCTACAAACCCACTTACCTGTACTCTGAAGTCACAATGTGTTAGTGCGTTGATGTGAGTGAACGCCATGCCGGAAACTGTAGATGATCAAAACGGAACTTCGCCGGCCCTGGAGAAATAGAGGACTAAAAGTATTGAATGAGAATTATAAAACACTATGAAAAAAACAAGATACGTGTATACGAAGGATATATAAGAGATCGAATCCGCTTAAATTACTCAACAAGACTGTGATAGATGATGGAGATGACTGATGTTTTTCACTGATTTAAAATTCTGGCTAGTTCCCAGTCCTTGGCTTTCCAACGTGTTTCCCTGGACACCAATCTCGTGCCAAATTTGGTGAGATGATTTGGAAGCCTGTACAAAAAAGCTGGAAAGTCTGTGTAACTTCTCAATAATTTAATAGTAGACTGACTGTACATCGTACAGTCAGAGTTTCATTGATCCATAATAATAATGACGTCATTGTACAGCGGCTGGCCATTCGCCATCTTGTACACCAGCGTAGTTCAGCGTATGGTAAGATCTTAACTAGTTTCAACATAGTTTAAGTATGAATAACAATCATATGGTGTAGACAAAGCACTGCGGGAATGTGGACCTTTAAATTCAAGTGTCTAGCAAAATCTTGCTGACTTTTAGGTTGCGTTCGATCGATCTTATTCCTCGTTATTAAGATTCTTTACTGTAATTTTTGGCCCGTTAAGTTATCCATGATTCTTACGATGCTGCTTCAAGTAGGTCTCTAGATACTGTGGAGCACTTACTGCCAAAACAAACGGTTTCTAGAGTTTACTCCATTTATTACTATTCCTCAACCAGGTCAATCGAACGCGCCTTCACTACCCGTAATAATCTTTTTCTTTGTTGATGACATAATAGCACTGTACAATTATTTTTATATGGTTCACAGCTTATCGTTGAGGGAAGAAGATCACCGAAAATATCAATTAGACGTTTGCCTTTTACACGGTGATGAAGTCCAAGTTCCTCAGTGATGTATTCTCTAGTCGATTCTTCATCTGCTTGTAGCAGCACTTGTAATGAATGACAGATGTGCAGTGCAAAGCGGAATGAAAGCAAGACCATCATGATACAGTTTATGTGCTTTAAATCTAAGCCTTGAGATACCATGAGTAGGTCTACTGAACTATAAATGTATATATTTTTACCTCTACCTTCTGCATTGTTATTTTATGTTGAAAAGCTCTGTTGAGAGCATGAAATAATAAAGATTTTGAATTTTCACTTGCCACTCACAGTTAAATAGTATTGTTTCAGTTTAAATAATTATACATAAAGAGGAAATCACATCACATACTATTATTATTGTTCTTGTGGTAAGGTACCCTCAAAAGGGGAACGCTTAATTTTCCCAGTTAGCTATTGGGAGCTATTGCACAGACTGGGTGAAAAAATTGTTAAGTTGTTTGCCAGACACACAGAAAAAAACTGTGTTCTGGTAACCAACTAAACTATTTTTTCTGTTATCAGCAATTTCACTTGAATCAAATGAATACTGGCTGGTTCCTTTTCATTTTTTGGTTTTTGTTTTTTCTAGGCTATTTCAATTGTCGATTTGTAAAGGAAACAGCTAATTTTCGAAGTAAACAATACATAATTTTACAGATACTCGCAGTATCTCAGTATGTCAAGGCATGTTCTAAACCCTTATTACAAGCCCGAATATTTTCGGGCTTTATTTTCACAGTCTACAGGGGCACCCAACCACTGTCTTCTGTAAAATCTGTTCAAAATTTGTCTAGAATTTTCTATTACTTGACGACGGCTACAAATGTTAGGAAAGTTTTCTAAAATTTTCGGGAAAATAGTACTGAATCCCTCGTAATTTCGAAAAGACGTAAGTTCCCCTAGGATGACGGAACAGATACAAATTATATGGCGCCGCTTAGAGTGCAGTTCTAGTTATCTAAAAGTACTCTGGATAACCCAAAAAGTGTTTTCAATGTATTTGGGAGCAAACCGTCGTTGGGTGCCCCTGAGACCACAACTGCGATGAACTTCTTTATTTTTAAATGACATCTTGCTTCCTGCTAGTGAGACATTTTATCAGCATTTTTAAAAACAAAAAACCTCTCTCACCGATGGCTGATTTTTTAAAACAAAATTCGATTTAGCTAGTTGAGAAAAAACTTGGTGCAAACACCCCCTCCCTCCCCCCCTCCACCCACCTACCCACCCACCCACCCAACTCGACAAAAGAGAGAGGGAGAGGTTGTCAAGGTTTTATTAAAAGGATATTAGGCAATGGTAAATAATATAATTTAACTGACTCCCAGATAGCTGTGCCCTATTGAAAAACAAGCGCTATACTTCAGTTCGTAGATAGGAACAGACACCTTTATAACAAAAACAGTAACGTTTAATGAAACTTGAATTGTACACATGGTTCTACCTTTCAAATTATTCAAGACGTCTGTTCAACGTTAACATTCCCCATTCTAACAAATCAAAACATACTACGCTTGAAAGTAAAAAATCGTTTTTTAACTCTTTTTTAGAGCCATTTCAAGCTGAAGTTTCCGACCGTACAGGACGGGTAACAAACATCCCTGTAACAATTGGAAAATTCACCTTGCTACTAGGAAAGAATATACTAAGGCGGCTAAATATTGTCCAAACAATCTGTCTACAACAAGTTAACAGAATACTTAGAAAACCTTTCTGGACCACTGAACGAACAACGGAAAACCTATCATAAACACTGAACAAACCAACACAAATAAGTGTCAAAAGCAGATATATTGCGCTTTTTCATTTAACAATACATTATTGTCAAGCTGAAGTTTCCAACGCTATAGGACGGATACCAAAACATCTCTGTAACAATCGAAAAACTTCATCTTGCTAATAGGAGAAAATGTAAGAGCGGCGGAAAGTTTTCCAAGCAAACTATAAGGCAACAACAGAATACTCGGAAAACTTTCCCTCGCCCGAAAAGACAACGATAAAGCTATTTACTTTGCCCTGCTGAACTTTGTATTAGCTGAGTAGCACTTCATACCAGCTAGAACGGATATTAAATGTCGCTATCACGAGGGAAAAAGGCACTCTTCTTTTCCACTATCCCAAATAGGAAATCTGAACCTACCCGAAGGAAAAGTGTCTCTTCGCGCAAACTTGTCGAAACGTTGAAAGCTATGCAGCTTGCGTTTGACTTGTCGATAACTGGGGCAGGTTTGTAAAACGCTGTAAAAGTTTGGATGGAAAACACCTTGCGAATACAGTTGGGCTATTTTCAAAAAGCCGTTTCTGTAGAGTTCATATACAAACATTGGCCCACTTTGCGAGAACTTCACTTCGCGGACTGGTAACAACTGAACTAGAAATGCGTGTAGTATCTCAGTTCTTATAAGTAAAAAACCGCATAATCGTACGAGAGATACGAGGTCACTTTCTGAAAAAGATAGGTAGCGGCATACCTTCCACTCCAAGATATCGAAAAGTAAATCTAAAGAATCACTATCGAAGTTGTTCGGCAGACAAAGTTGATTTTGGCCGTGCGGTTTTAAGCAAACACTACATATACGAAACGGGAGGCTATTACGGAGAAAAGTGGAGAAAAAATCACTAACGAAGGACAAATAATTAGATGAAATTGAACGAGAATAGCTTTCGGAATTTAAGGAAATTACTGTTCTGTCATTGCTGACAATGAACGCGAAGAACAGTTGTGGGATGAGGTCAATTTCTTTAAGTACTTGTGACAGCAGCTGGTCTTCGCCGTAATATGTCATCTCAGCCATGAACTTGTTTGGTAGATTATCTGCCACATTCAAGAAAGGTACTTTACACTTCGCTCACAAGAAAGTATACAATTTATTCATTGTAAAACATTTACTGCTTATGAACTTGGCGATGTATGTCAATTTTTGGTGTTCTTAGCTCGTAGATTCCGTTAGAATGCAAGTAAACGAGGTCGATAGGATAAATCAATGCATTTACAGCTTCTTTAAAACTCTTACCGGCACTGAGTTTAAATTTTGTTGGTTCAGTCTCCGAATACTCAGCTAGATAGGCTGTTTTGTGGTCTTCCGATAATCTTAAAACTTTGCCAATGAACACTTCGGGACATTTTTCAGTAGAATTCGACGCTACTAAAGCAGCGAAATCGCCAGGTATGGGAAGATATTCAATGTTTCCTTCCTCGTCTTCATCGCTCAAGATCAATACTCCGTCTTCGTCAAGGCTTCGAGAAACCGTCGCGCTTAATATATCTAGAGCCTTACTTTTCTTCTGAGCCAAGGGACGTTCGTCGTAAAACCGCTTTTGCGTCCGTACGGAATGCTTCATTAAAGTTGCAAACGATTCTCTCAGCGCAGGATCGCTACTTGCGGGCAAAGTCAAAAAATGATTTACGACCGCTTTTCTTAAATCGACCGTGGTTAATTTCATTGAAAAATATTTTTCGAAAAACGAAGACACGTAATTTGTATACGAAGCATGAGTGAAGGGATCGCCTCTTAAATTGACGAACAAAAAATCATGTTCCTTACCCCCCAAAAGCAAGTTTCTCATTTTAGTGCAGTAAAGCTTCAAATAGTAAGTTAGGAAAGTTAATGGTGTTAGATCTGTTCTGTTCGGTCCATAAGTGAGTCTTGTTTTGTAAGCATCTTCATACAAGATGACGGTTCCGTCTTGATTAAAGCAAAGAAAATTTTGATTCCTACACTCATCGCTGTTTTGGCCGCCATAAATGCGCAAAGAGATGTATTCCTTAACTCGCCCGGGGTTAGCTGAACAGTAAAGCAGCAAGAGACACAAGTTCATGCAACTTCTAGCCTGGTCCAATCCAGTTTTCTCGCTTACTTCCCATTTTAATTCACGGCAAAGTTCTAAAAGTTCACTATAAACCACTTTCTCTAGTACAGGCTGTTTTGCCAAATCATCTACTTTATCTCGTCGTGCTAAGCGTTCTAACTGTCTCTGTATGGCCCTCACTTTGTCTACTGAATCAGTCAAATCTTTGATTTGACTAGATACTGATGGTACTTTCAACACGTTAATGAAAGCGGAAATGTAACGACTGCAAGTAACCGCCTTTACAGAACGCGAATCCATCATGTAATTTGAGAATTGTTGTACTATTTCCGCATCGGCACAGTAGGAAAATTTTGGATCGACTTTTTTCACGTTTTTCAAATACCACATGAATCGAGAAAGTCTTTCAACCATCTTGTCAATAGTCACATTTTGCAACGCACTGCCGTCACGGTCATAATTGAGTTCGGAAGAATAAAACCTTCGTATTTCGTTGATGTCTGAAAGGAGCTCGGGTGACATTTCCTCGCTACTTAGAGAAGCAACCTTTTTGTTTTCATTGCAAGAGGAGTCAGAGGCTTCTTGTGGTACATCATCACTGAGGGGTTCTACGGAATAACCAGTTTTACTACCCACATTCACAAGGTGTCTGCCATCGCTTTCAAGATCGTCATTTTTGGAGGAAGGCCCTGGCTGATCGTCTAAACAGTTATTTTGCGTATTATCAAATTCACTTTGAAAGGTCCAAGGTATTTGAGATTTTATCGGAGAAATACCTGTTGAAAGGCCGCCCGTTACAGTAGGAACTTGGGGTCCAAAGGTTTGCATGAAATGCGATAGAAATCTATAGCTACTATGAAGGCGTAATAAATTTTGTTCACTTATTAATCTAAAAGGACCATTCTGAGGCGGAAGGTGACTGGTGAAAAAGCGGTTCTCGTCTTCTGTACAGACCAAAGTATCTATTTGCAGAAAATTCAATGCATTACATAAATGATCTTCCCCTACACTAAAAAACAGTTTGCTTTTGACCTCGGAAAAACAGTAAAACAATTCTTTTCCTCGTCTTATTGCATTGAGATTGCCAAACTGAACAGCCATTTCGCCAATCAAAGTTCCACCCAAAATAGCAATGTTATATACTTGAAAATTATTACATGAATCAATCAATCTTAAAAAATAAGCTAAACTATAGCATGCATTATTGACTCCTCTCCACGCGGCTGGCAATCTGTTCTGTTGACAATCTGAGAAAAGCCTCCTTACCAGTCTTTATATACTTGAAAATTAGTACATGAATCAATCAATCTTGCTGCAAAAGAGAAAAAAAAAGAAAGAAAGAAAGAAAGTTAATACTAACGACATGCTAAAGGGAGTTTGAAACTGCCACACGCAGACTAACACACCCAAAGGCAAATTAAAATGTCTGTACAAAATAATGGCGAAAAAAAAGATTGTTCATTAGTTTCCTTTAAAAAATGAATGAATTCGGCCGAATGGGTCCTCTCCCTAACCCTAACCCTAACCCTAACCCTAACCCTAACCCTAACCCTAACCCTAACCCTAACCCTAACCCTAGGGTTAGGGTTTGGTTTGGGGTTCGTGTTGAGTTTGGGATTAGGGTTAGGGTTAGGTTAGAGGTTGGGGTTGAGGTTGGCGTTGGGGTTAGGGTTACGGTTAGGGTTACGGTTGGGGTTGGGGTTAAGGTTGCGGTTTGGGTATGGGTTAGGGTTGGGGTTGGGGTTTGGGTTGGGTTTGGGGTTAGGCTTCGGGTTGGGGTAGGGGTTGGGGATGAGGTTGGGGTTAGAGTTGGTGTTAGGGTATGGGTTAGGGTTAGGGTTGGGGTTGGGGTTGAGGTTGCGGTTAGGGTTAGGTTAAGGGTTTAAGTTGAGGTTAGGGTGACAGTTCAACTTTTATTTGTTTCTTTTAGGGTGATTCGTATTCATTTTTCACCCTTCAAGGGTGAATTGCTTAAAATTTTGCCGTTGTTGAGATTTTATTTTGTTGCAAATGGACCAAAATATACTCTTGGAAGCTTTTTGGCTAAATTTATCCTTTCTTTTGGATGACTCGTTGACATTTTTCTCTCTTTTGGTTTAAATTGCTTTAAAATTTTATCTTTTTAAGGCTTTTTTTTGTGGAAATTGACAAAAAATTCCTCTTTTGAGGGTAAATCTTTTGAGTTAGGGTTAGGGATAGGAAAAATGTCAATTTTCCGACTTTTTGAATTTCTTGTTTCTATGGGCTAAAAAGATGTTTTTTGTCCTAGAATATCGTAACAAAACATTTTCCTAGACTATATTGCCAAAATAAAAAGGATTCAAAAATGGCCATTTTTGGACCTAAGCCATCGGTTAACCCCTTTGGAAAAATGTCAATTTTTCGACTTTTTCAACTTCTTGTTTTTATAGCTTAGAAAGGCTTTTTTTTTGTTCTAGAATGTCGTAAAACACATTTTCCTGGCCTATATTGCCTAAAAAAAAAGATTCAAAAATGGCCATTTTTGGACGAAAACCATGGGATAACCCCATTTTAAAAACATCAATTTTCCAACTTTGTAAACTTTTTGTTGTTATAGTCTATGAAAGCGTTCTTTGTCATAGATTATCGTAAAAGATATTTTCCTGGCCTATATTACCCTTTAGACAGTTTTTAACCGCGCAAACATAAAAAAATGTTCATGTTTAATCCGAACCTTTTTTTTGTAACCTTTTAAATCAAACTTTCATTGGGCTTACTAAACCAGGTAGAAATTTTGGGTTGGGCGCATCCCGGAAAAGCAGAAAACACCTTTAACGACATTGAAATAGTTGAAGAATATATCCAGGATGTCGTCAAGCCAGTCTTTAGACAGTTTCAAAGTGAGCAAATAAGGTATTTTTATGATTAATCCTACACACTTTTGGTAACATTTTCTTACCATCTTTTTTTAAGCTTATTTCGCTAAGTTTAAATTTTGGGCTACCCGCATCCAAGAAACGCCCAAAGAACCTTTAATTACATTTGATTAGTGGCATAATATCTTAAAAATATCGTCCGGATTTTTTTAAGAGAGTTTTTAAGCGCGCAAACATAAAAAAATGTTCATGTTTAATCCGAACCTTTTTTTTTGTAACCTTTTAAATCAAACTTTGATTGGGCTTACTAAACCAGGTAGAAATTTTGGGTTAGGCGCGTCCCGGAAAAGCAAAAAAAAACCCCTATAATGACATTGAAATAGTTGAAGAAGAAATCCAGGATGTCGTCAAGCCAGTCTTTAGACAGTTTCGAAGTGCGCAAATAAGGTATTTTTATGATTAATCCTACACACTTTTGGTAACATTTTCTTAACGTCTTTTTTTAAGCTTATTTCGCTAAGTTTAAATTTTGGGCTACCCGCATCCAAGAAACGCCCAAAGAACCTTTAATTACATTTGATTAGTGGCATAATATCTTAAAAATATCGTGCAGATTTTTTTTAGAGAGTTTTTAAGCGCGCAAACATAAAAAAATGTTCATGTTTAATCCGAACCTTTTTTTTGTAACCTTTTAAATCAAACTTTGATTGGGCTTACTAAACCAGGTAGAAATTTTGGGTTGGGCGCATCCCGGAAAAGCAGAAAACACCTTTAATGACATTGAAATAGTTGAAGAAGATATCCAGGATGTCGTCAAGCCAGTCTTTAGACAGTTTCGAAGTGCGCAAATAAGGTATTTTTATGATTAATCCTACACACTTTTGGTAACATTTTCTTAACATCTTTTTTTAAGCTTATTTCGCTAAGTTTAAATTTTGGGCTACCCGCATGCAAGAAACGCCCAAAGAACCTTTAATTACATTTGATTAGTGGCATAATATCTTAAAAATATCGTGCAGATTTTTTTTAGAGAGTTTTTAAGCGCGCAAACATAAAAAAATGTTCAGGTTTAATCCGAACCTTTTTTTTTGTAACCTTTTATATTAAACTTTGATTGGGCTTACTAAACCAGGTAGAAATTTTGGGTTGGGCGCGTCCCGAAAAAGCAGAAAACACCTTTAATGACATTGAAATAGTTGAAGAAGATATCCAGGATGTCGTCAAGCCAGTCTTTAGACAGTTTCGAAGTGCGCAAATAAGGTATTTTTATGATTAATCCTACACACTTTTGTTAACATTTTCTTAACATCTTTTTTTAAGCTTATTTCGCTAAGTTTAAATTTTGGGCTACCCGCATGCAAGAAACGCCCAAAGAACCTTTAATTACATTTGATTAGTGGCATAATATCTTAAAAATATGGTCGAGATTTTTTTTAGAAAGTTTTTAAGCGCGCAAACATAAAAAAATGTTCATGTTTAATCCGAACCTTTTTTTGTAACCTTTTAAATCAAACTTTGATTGGGCTTACTAAACCAGGTAGAAATTTTGGGTTGGGCGCGTCCCGGAAAAGCAGAAAACACCTTTAATGACATTGAAATAGTTGAAGAAGATATCCAGGATGTCGTCAAGCCAGTCTTTAGCCAGTTTCGAAGTGCGCAAATAAGGTATTTTTATGATTAATCCTACACACTTTAGGTAACATTTTCTTAACATCTTTTTTTAAGCTTATTTCGCTAAGTTTAAATTTTGGGCTACCCGCATCCAAGAAACGCCCAAAGAACCTTTAATTACATTTGATTAGTGGCATAATATCTTAAAAATATCGTCCTGATTTTTTTTAGAGAGTTTTTAAGCGCGCAAACATTAAAAAATGTTCATGTTTAATCCAAACCTTTTTTTTGTAACCTTTTAAATCAAACTTTGATTGGGCTTACTAAACCAGGTAGAAATTTTGGGTTGGGCGCGTCCCGGAAAAGCAGAAAACACCTTTAATGACATTGAAATAGTTGAAGAAGATATCCAGGATGTCGTCAAGCCAGTCTTTAGACAGTTTCAAAGTGAGCAAATAAGGTATTTTTATGATTAATCCTACACACTTTTGGTAACATTTTCTTAACATCTTTTTTTAAGCTTTTTTCGCAAAGTTTAAATTTTGGGCTACCCGCATCCAAGAAACGCCCAAAGAACCTTTAATTACATTTGATTAGTGGCATAATATCTTAAAAATATCGTGCAGATTTTTTCTTAGAGAGTTTTTAAGCGCGCAAACATAAAAAAATGTTCATGTTTAATGCAAACCTTTTTTTTGTAACCTTTTAAATCAAACTTTGATTGGGCTTAATAAACCAGGTACAAATTTTGGGTTGGGCGCGTCCCGGAAAAGCAGAAAACACCTTTAATGACATTGAAATAGTTGAAGAAGATATCCAGGATGTCGTCAAGCCAGTCTTTAGACAGTTTCAAAGTGCGCAAGTAAGGTATTTTTATGATTAATCCTACACACTTTTGGTAACATTTTCTTAACATCTTTTTTTAAGCTTATATCGCTAAGTTTAAGTTTTGGGCTACCCGCATCCAAGAAACGCCCAAAGAACCTTTAATTACATTTGATTAGTGGCATAATATCTTAAAAATATCGTCCAGATTTTTTTTAGAGAGTTTTTAAGCGCGCAAACATAAAAAAATGTTCATGTTTAATCCAAACCTTTTTTTTGTAACCTTTTAAATCAAACTTTGATTGGGCTTACTAAACCAGGTAGAAATTTTGAGTTGGGCGCGTCCCGGAAAAGCAGAAAACACCTTTAATGACATTGAAATAGTTGAAGAAGATATCCAGGATGTCGTCAAGCCAGTCTTTAGACAGTTTCGAAGTGCGCAAATAAGGTATTTTTATGATTAATCCTACACACTTTTGGTAACATTTACTTAACATCGTTTTTTAAGCTTATTTCGCAAAGTTTAAATTTTGGGCTACCCGCATCCAAGAAACGCCCAAAGAACCTTTAATTACATTTGATTAGTGGCATAATATCTTAAAAATATCGTTCAGATTTTTTGTAGAGAGTTTTTAAGCGCGCAAACATAAAAAAATGTTCATGTTTAATCCGAACCTTTTTTTTGTAACCTTTTAAATCAAACTTTGATTGGGCTTACTAAACCAGGTAGAAATTTTGGGTTGGGCGCGTCCCGGAAAAGCAGAAAACACCTTTAATGACATTGAAATAGTTGAAGAAGAAATCCAGGATGTAGTCAAGCCAGTCTTTAGACAGTTTCGAAGTGCGCAAATAAGGTATTTTTATGATTAATCCTACACACTTTTGGTAACATTTTCTTAACATCTTTTTTTAAGCTTATTTCGCTAAGTTTAAATTTTGGGCTACCCGCATCCAAGAAACGCCCAAAGAACCTTTAATTACATTTGATTAGTGGCATAATATCTTAAAAATATCGTGCAGATTTTTTTTAGAGAGTTTTTAAGCGCGCAAACATAAAAAAATGTTCATGTTTAATCCGAACCTTTTTTTTTAACCTTTTAAATCAAACTTTGATTGGGCTTACTAAACCAGGTAGAAATTTTGAGTTGGGCGTGTCCCGGAAAAGCAGAAACCATCTTTAATGACATTGAAATAGTTGAAGAAGATATCCAGGATGTCGTCAAGCCAATCTTTAGACAGTTTCGAAGTGCGCAAATAAGGTATTTTTATGATTAATCCTACACACTTTTGGTAACATTTTCTTAACATCTTTTTTTAAGCTTATTTCGCTAAGTTTAAATTTTGGGCTACCCGCATCCAAGAAACGCCCAAAGAACCTTTAATTACATTTGATTAGTGGCATAATATCTTAAAAATATCGTGCAGATTTTTTTTAGAGAGTTTTTAAGCGCGCAAACATAAAAAAATGTTCATGTTTAATCCGAACCTTTTTTTTGTAACCTTTTAAATCAAACTTTGATTGGGCTTACTAAACCAGGTAGAAAGTTTGGGTTGGGCGCGTCCCGGAAAAGCAGAAAACACCTTTAATGACATTGAAATAGTTGAAGAAGATATCCAGGATGTCGTCAAGCCAGTCTTTAGACAGTTTCGAAGTGCGCAAATAAGGTATTTTTATGATTAATCCTACACACTTTTGGTAACATTTTCTTAACATCTTTTTTTAAGCTTATTTCGCTAAGTTTAAATTTTGGGCTACCCGCATCCAAGAAACGCCCAAAGAACCTTTAATTACATTTGATTAGTGGCATAATATCTTAAAAATATCGTGCAGAATTGTTTTAGAGAGTTTTTAAGTGCGCAAACATAAAAAAATGCTCATGTTTAATCCGAACCTTTTTTTTGTAACCTTTTAAATCAAACTTTGATTGGGCTTACTAAACCAGGTAGAAATTTTGGGTTGGGCGCGTCCCGGAAAAGCAGAAAACACCTTGAATAACATTGAAATAGTTGAAGAAGATATCCAGGATGTCGTCAAGCCAGTCTTTAGACAGTTTCGAAGTGCGGAAATAAGGTATTTTTATGATTAATCCTACACACTTTTGGTAACATTTTCTTAACATCTTTTTTTAAGCTTATTTCGCTAAGTTTAAATTTTGGGCTACCCGCATCCAAGAAACGCCCAAAGAACCTTTAATTACATTTGATTAGTGGCATAATATCTTAAAAATATCGTCCAGATTTTTTTTAGAGAGTTTTTAAGCGCGCAAACATAAAAAAATGTTCATGTTTAATCCGAACCTTTTTTTTGTAACCTTTTAAATCAAACTTTGATTGGGCTTACTAAACCAGGTGGAAATTTTGGATTGGGCGCGTCCCGGAAAAGCAGAAAGCATCTTTAATGACATTGAAATAGTTCAAGAAGATATCCAGGATGTCGTCAAGCCAGTCTTTAGACAGTTTCGAAGTGCGCAAATAAGGTATTTTTATGATTAATCCTACACACTTTTGGTAACATTTTCTTAACATCTTTTTTTAAGCTTATTTCGCACAGTTTAAATTTTGGGCTACCCGCATCTAAGAAACGCCCAAAGAACCTTTAATTACATTTGATTAGTGGCATAATATCTTAAAAATATCGTGCAGATTTTTTGTAGAGAGTTTTTAAGCGCGCAAACATAAAAAAATGTTCATGTTTAATCCGAACCTTTTTTTTGTAACCTTTTAAATCAAACTTTGATTGGGCTTACTAAACCAGGTAGAAATTTTGGGTTGGGCGCGTCCCGGAAAAGCAGAAAACACCTTTAATTACATTGAAATAGTTGAAGAATATATCCAGGATGTCGTCAAGCCAGTCTTTAGAGAGTTTCGAAGTGCGCAAATAAGGTATTTTTATGATTAATCCTACACACTTTTGGTAACATTTTCTTAACATCTTTTTTTAAGCTTATTTCGCTAAGTTTAAATTTTGGGCTACCCGCATCCAAGAAACGCCCAAAGAACCTTTAATTACATTTGATTAGTGGCATAATATCTTAAAAATATCGTCCAGATTTGTTTTAGAGAGTTTTTAAGCGCGCAAACGTAAAAAAATGTTCATGTTTAATCCGAACCTTTTTTTTGTAACCTTTTAAATCAAACTTTGATTGGGCTTATTAAACCAGGTAGAAATTTTGGGTTGGGCGCGTCCCGGAAAAGCAGAAAACACATTTAATGACATTGAAATAGTTGAAGAAGATATCCAGGATGTCGTCTAGCCAGTCTTTAGACAGTTTTGAAGTGCGCAAATAAGGTATTTTTATGATTAATCCTACACACTTTTGGTAACATTTTCTTAACATCTTTTTTTAAGCTTATTTCGCGAAGTTTAAATTTTGGGCTACCCGCATCCAAGAAACGCCCAAAGAACCTTTAATTACATTTGATTAGTGGCATAATATCTTAAAAATATCGTGCAGATTTTTTGTAGAGAGTTTTTAAGCGCGCAAACATAAAAAAATGTTCATGTTTAATCCGAACCTTTTTTTTGTAACCTTTTAAATCAAACTTTGATTGGGCTTACTAAACCAGGTAGAAATTTTGGGTTGGGCGCGTCCCGAAAAAGCAGAAAACACCTTTAATGACATTGAAATAGTTGAAAAAGATATCCAGGATGTCGTCAAGCCAGTCTTTAGACAGTTTCGAAGTGCGCAAATAAGGTATTATTATGATTAATCCTACACACTTTTGGTAACATTTTCTTAACATCTTTTTTTAAGCTTATTTCGCAAAGTTTAAATTTTGGGCTACCCTCATCCAAGAGACGCCAAAAAAAACCTTTAATTACATTTGATTAGTGGCATAATATCTTAAAAATATCGTCCTGATTTTTTTTAGAGAGTTTTTAAGCACGGAAACATAAAAAAATGTTCATGTTTAATCCGAACCTTTTTTTTGTAACCTTTTAAATTAAACTTTGATTGGGCTTACTAAACCAGGTAGAAATTTTGGGTTGGGCGCGTCCCGGAAAAGCAGAAAACACCTTTAATTACATTGAAATAGTTGAAGAAGATATCCAGGATGTCGTCAAGCCAGTCTTTAGACAGTTTCGAAGTGCGCAAATAAGGTATTTTTATGATTAATCCTACACACTTTTGGTAACATTTTCTTAACATCTTTTTTTAAGCTTATTTCGCTAAGTTTAAATTTTGGGCTACCCGCATCCAAGAAACGCCCAAAGGACCTTTAATTACATTTGATTAGTGGCATAATATCTTAAAAATATCGTCCAGAATTGTTTTAGAGAGTTTTTAAGCGCGCAAACGTAAAAAAATGTTCATGTTTAATCCGAACCTTTTTTTTGTAACCTTTTAAATCAAACTTTGATTGGGCTTACTAAACCAGGTAGAAATTTTGGGTTGGGCGCGTCCCGGAAAAGCAGAAAACACATTTAATGACATTGAAATAGTTAAAGAAGATATCCAGGATGTCGTCAAGCCAGTCTTTAGACAGTTTCGAAGTGCGCAAATAAGGTATTTTTATGATTAATCCTACACACTTTTGGTAACATTTTCTTAACATCTTTTTTTAAGCTTATTTCGCTAAGTTTAAATTTTGGGCTACCCGCATCCAAGAAACGCCCAAAGGACCTTTAATTACATTTGATTAGTGGCATAATATCTTAAAAATATCGTCCAGAATTGTTTTAGAGAGTTTTTAAGCGCGCAAACGTAAAAAAATGTTCATGTTTAATCCGAACCTTTTTTTTGTAACCTTTTAAATCAAACTTTGATTGGGCTTACTAAACCAGGTAGAAATTTTGGGTTGGGCGCGTCCCGGAAAAGCAGAAAACACATTTAATGACATTGAAATAGTTAAAGAAGATATCCAGGATGTCGTCAAGCCAGTCTTTAGACAGTTTCGAAGTGCGCAAATAAGGTATTTTTATGATTAATCCTACACACTTTTGGTAACATTTTCTTAACATCTTTTTTTAAGCTTATTTCGCTAAGTTTAAATTTTGGGCTACCCGCATCCAAGAAACGCCCAAAGAACCTTTAATTACATTTGATTAGTGGCATAATATCTTAAAAATATGGTGCAGATTTTTTTTAGAGAGTTTTTAAGCGCGCAAACATAAAAAAATGTTCATGTTTAATCCGAACCTTTTTTTTGTAACCTTTTAAATCAAACTTTGATTGGGCTTACTAAACCAGGTAGAAATTTTGGGTTGGGCGCGTCCCGGAAAAGCAGAAAACACCTTTAATGACATTGAAATAGTTGAAGAAGATATCCAGGATGTCGTCAAGCCAGTCTTTAGACAGTTTCGAAGTGCGCAAATAAGGTATTTTTATGATTAATCCTACACACTTTTGGTAACATTTTCTTAACATCTTTTTTTAAGCTTATTTCGCTAAGTTTAAATTTTGGGCTACCGGCATCCAAGAAACGCCCAAAGAACCTTTAATTACATTTGATTAGTGGCATAATATCTTAAAAATATGGTGCAGATTTTTTTTAGAGAGTTTTTAAGCGCGCAAACATAAAAAAATGTTCATGTTTAATCCGAACCTTTTTTTTGTAACCTTTTAAATCAAACTTTGATTGGGCTTACTAAACCAGGTAGAAATTTTGGGTTGGGCGCGTCCCGGAAAAGCAGAAAACACCTTTAATGACATTGAAATAGTTGAAGAAGATATCCAGGATGTCGTCAAGCCAGTCTTTAGACAGTTTCGAAGTGCGCAAATAAGGTATTTTTATGATTAATCCTACACACTTTTGGTAACATTTTCTTAACATCTTTTTTTAAGCTTATTTCGCTAAGTTTAAATTTTGGGCTACCGGCATCCAAGAAACGCCCAAAGAACCTTTAATTACATTTGATTAGTGGCATAATATCTTAAAAATATCGTGCAGATTTTTTTTAGAGAGTTTTTAAGCGCGCAAACATAAAAAAATGTTCATGTTTAATCCGAACCTTTTTTTTGTAACCTTTTAAATCAAACTTTGATTGGGCTTACTAAACCAGGTAGAAATTTTGGGTTGGGCGCGTCCCGGAAAAGCAGAAAACACCTTTAATGACATTGAAATAGTTGAAGAAGATATCCAGGATGTCGTCAAGCCAGTCTTTAGACAGTTTCGAAGTGCGCAAATAAGGTATTTTTATGATTAATCCTACACACTTTTGGTAACATTTTCTTAACATCTTTTTTTAAACTTATTTCGCTAAGTTTAAATTTTGGGCTACCCGCATCCAAGAAACGCCCAAAGAACCTTTAATTACATTTGATTAGTGGCATAATATCTTAAAAATATCGTCCAGAATTGTTTTAGAGAGTTTTTAAGCGCGCAAACATAAAAAAATGTTCATGTTTAATCCGAACCTTTTTTTTGTAACCTTTTAAATCAAACTTTGATTGGGCTTACTAAACCAGGTAGAAATTTTGGGTTGGGCGCGTCCCGGAAAAGCAGAAAACACCTTTAATGACATTGAAATAGTTGAAGAAGATATCCAGGATGTCGTCAAGCCAGTCTTTAGACAGTTTCGAAGTGCGCAAATAAGGTATTTTTATGATTAATCCTACACACTTTTGGTAACATTTTCTTAACATCTTTTTTTAAGCTTATTTCGCAAAGTTTAAATTTTGGGCTACCCGCATCCAAGAAACGCCCAAAGAACCTTTAATTACATTTGATTAGTGGCATAATATCTTAAAAATATCGTCCAGATTTTTTTTAGAGAGTTTTAAGCGCGCAAACATAAAAAAATGTTCATGTTTAATCCGAACCTTTTTTTTGTAACCTTTTAAATCAAACTTTGATTGGGCTTACTAAACCAGGTAGAATTTTTGGGTTGGGCGCGTCCCGGAAAAGCAGAAAACACCTTTAATTACATTGAAATAGTTGAAGAATATATCCAGGATGTCGTCAAGCCAGTCTTTAGACAGTTTCGAAGTGCGCAAATAAGGTATTTTTATTATTAATCCTACAAACTTTTGGTAACATTTTCTTAACATCTTTTTTTAAGCTTATTGCGCTAAGTTTAAATTTTGGGCTACCCGCATCCAAGAAACGCCCAAAGAACCTTTAATTACATTTGATTAGTGGCATAATATCTTAAAAATATCGTCCAGAATTGTTTTAGAGAGTTTTTAAGCGCGCAAACATAAAAAAATGTTCATGTTTAATCCGAACCTTTTTTTTGTAACCTTTTAAATCAAACTTTGATTGGGCTTACTAAACCAGGTAGAAATTTTGGGTTGGGCGCGTCCCGGAAAAGCAGAAAACACCTTTAATGACATTGAAATAGTTGAAGAAGATATCCAGGATGTCGTCAAGGCAGTCTTTAGACAGTTTCGAAGTGCGGAAATAAGGTATTTTTATGATTAATCCTACACACTTTTGGTAACATTTTCTTAACATCTTTTTTTAAGCTTATTTCGCTAAGTTTAAATTTTGGGCTACCCGCATCCAAGAAACGCCCAAAGAACCTTTAATTACATTTGATTAGTGGCATAATATCTTAAAAATATCGTGCAGATTTTTTTTAGAGAGTTTTTAAGCGCGCAAACATAAAAAAATGTTCATGTTTAATCCGAACCTTTTTTTTGTAACCTTTTAAATCAAACTTTGATTGGGCTTACTAAACCAGGTAGAAATTTTGGGTTGGGCGCGTCCCGAAAAAGCAGAAAACACCATTAATGACATTGAAATAGTTGAAGAACATATCCAGGATGTCGTCAAGCCAGTGTTTAGACAGTTTCGAAGTGCGCAAATAAGGTATTTTTATGATTAATCCTACACACTTTTGGTAACATTTTCTTAACATCTTTTTTTAAGCTTATTTCGCTAAGTTTAAATTTTGGGCTACCCGCGTCCAACAAACGCCCAAAGAACCTTTAATTACATTTGATTAGTGGCATAATATCTTAAAAATATCGTGCAGATTTTTTTTAGAGAGTTTTTAAGCGCGCAAACATAAAAAAATGTTCATGTTTAATCCGAACCTTTTTTTTGTAACCTTTTAAATCAAACTTTGATTGGGCTTACTAAACCAGGTAGAAATTTTGGGTTGGGCGCGTCCCGGAAAAGCAGAAAACACCTTTAATGACATTGAAATAGTTGAAGAAGATATCCAGGATGTCGTCAAGCCAGTCTTTAGACAGTTTCGAAGTGCGCAAATAAGGTATTTTTATGATTAATCCTACACACTTTTGGTAACATTTTCTTAACATCTTTTTTTAAGCTTATTTCGCAAAGTTTAAATTTTGGGCTACCCGCATCCAAGAAACGCCCAAAGAACCTTTAATTACATTTGATTAGTGGCATAATATCTTAAAAATATCGTCCAGATTTTTTTTAGAGAGTTTTTAAGCGCGCAAACATAAAAAAATGTTCATGTTTAATCCGAACCTTTTTTTTGTAACCTTTTAAATCAAACTTTGATTGGGCTTACTAAACCAGGTAGAAATTTTGGGTTGGGCGCGTCCCGGAAAAGCAGAAAACACCTTTAATGACATTGAAATAGTTGAAGAATATATCCAGGATGTCGTCAAGCCAGTCTTTAGACAGTTTCGAAGTGCGCAAATAAGGTATTTTTATTATTAATCCTACAAACTTTTGGTAACATTTTCTTAACATCTTTTTTTAAGCTTATTGCGCTAAGTTTAAATTTTGGGCTACCCGCATCCAAGAAACGCCCAAAGAACCTTTAATTACATTTGATTAGTGGCATAATATCTTAAAAATATCGTCCAGAATTGTTTTAGAGAGTTTTTAAGCGCGCAAACATAAAAAAATGTTCATGTTTAATCCGAACCTTTTTTTTGTAACCTTTTAAATCAAACTTTGATTGGGCTTACTAAACCAGGTTGAAATTTTGGGTTGGGCGCGTCCCGGAAAAGCAGAAAACACCTTTAATGACATTGAAATAGTTGAAGAAGATATCCAGGATGTCGTCAAGCCAGTCTTTAGACAGTTTCGAAGTGCGCAAATAAGGTATTTTTATGATTAATCCTACACACTTTTGGTAACATTTTCTTAACATCTTTTTTTAAGCTTATTTCGCTAAGTTTAAATTTTGGGCTACCCGCATCCAAGAAACGCCCAAAGAACCTTTAATTACATTTGATTAGTGGCATAATATCTTAAAAATATCGTGCAGATTTTTTTTAGAGAGTTTTTAAGCGCGCAAACATAAAAAAATGTTCATGTTTAATCCGAACCTTTTTTTTGTAACCTTTTAAATCAAACTTTGATTGGGCTTACTAAACCAGGTAGAAATTTTGGGTTGGGCGCGTCCCGGAAAAGCAGAAAACACCTTTAATGACATTGAAATAGTTGAAGAAGATATCCAGGATGTCGTCAAGCCAGTCTTTAGACAGTTTCGAAGTGCGCAAATAAGGTATTTTTATGATTAATCCTACACACTTTTGGTAACATTTACTTAACATCTTTTTTTAAGCTTATTTCGCTAAGTTTAAATTTTGAGCTACCTGCATCCAAGAAACGCCCAAAGAACGTTTAATTACATTTGATTAGTGGCATAATATCTTAAAAATATCGTCCAGATTATTTTTAGAGAGGTTTTAAGCGCGCAAACATAAAAAAATGTTCATGTTTAATCCGAACGTTTTGTTTGTAACCTTTTAACTCAAACTTTGATTGGGCTTATTAAACCAGGTAGAAATTTTGGGTTGGCGCGTCCCGGAAAAGTAGAAAACACCTTTAATGACATTGAAATAGTTGAAGAAGATATCCAGAATGTCGTCAAGCCAGTCTTTAGACAGTTTCGAAGTGCGTAAATAAGGTATTTTTATGATTAATTCTACACACTTTTGGTAACATTTTCTTAACATCTTTTTTTAAGCTTATTTCGCAAAGTTTAAATTTTGGGCTACCCGCATTCAAGAAACACCCAAAGAACCTTTAATTACATTTGACTAGTGGCATAATATCTTAAAAATATGGTCCAGATTTTTTTTAGAGAGTTTTTAAGCGCGCAAACATAAAAAAATGTTCATGTTTAATCCGAACCTTTTTTTTGTAACCTTTTAAATCAAACTTTGATTGGGCTTACTAAACCACGTAGAAATTTTGGGTTGGGCGCGTCCCGGAAAAGCAGAAAACACCTTTAATTACATTGAAATAGTTGAAGAAGATATCCAGGATGTCGTCAAGCCAGTCTTTACACAGTTTCGAAGTGCGCAAATAAGGTATTTTTATGATTAATCCTACACACTTTTGGTAACATTTTCTTAACATCTTTTTTTAAGCTTATTTCGCTAAGTTTAAATTTTGGGCTACCCGCATCCAAGAAACGCCCAAAGAACCTTTAATTACATTTGATTAGTGGCATAATATCTTAAAAATATCGTGCAGATTTTTTTTAGAGAGTTTTTAAGGGCGCAAACATAAAGAAATGTTCATGTTTAATCCGAACCTTTTTTTTGTAACCTTTTAAATCAAACTTTGATTGGGCTTACTAAACCAGGTAGAAATTTTGGGTTGGGCGCGTCCCGGAAAAGCAGAAAACACCTTTAATGACATTGAAATAGTTGAAGAACATATCCAGGATGTCGTCAAGCCTGTCTTTAGACAGTTTCGAAGTGCGCAAATAAGGTATTTTTATGATTAATCCTACACACTTTTGGTAACATTTTCTTAACATCTTTTTTTAAGCTTATTTCGCTAAGTTTAAATTTTGGGCTACCCGCATCCAAGAAACGCCCAAAGAACCTTTAATTACATTTGATTAGTGGCATAATATCTTAAAAATATCGTGCAGATTTTTTTTAGAGAATTTTTAAGCGCGCAAACATAAAAAAATGTTCATGATTAATCCGAACCTTGTTTTTGTAACCTTTTAAATCAAACTTTGATTGGGCTTACTAAACCAGGTAGAAATTTTGGGTTGGGCGCGTCCCGGAAAAGCAGAAAACACCTTTAATGACATTGAAATAGTTGAAGAAGATATCCAGGATGTCGTCAAGCCAGTCTTTAGACAGTTTCGAAGTGCGCAAATAAGGTATTTTTATGATTAATCCTACACACTTTTGGTAACATTTCCTTAACATCTTTTTTTAAGCTTATTTCGCTAAGTTTAAATTTTGGGCTAGCCGCGTCCAACAAACGCCCAAAGAACCTTTAGTTACATTTGATTAGTGGCATAATATCTTAAAAATATCGTGCAGATTTTTTTTAGAGAGTTTTTAAGCGCGCAAACATAAAAAAATGTTCATGTTTAATCCGAACCTTTTTTTTGTAACCTTTTAAATCAAACTTTGATTGGGCTTACTAAACCAGGTAGAAATTTTGGGTTGGGCGCGTCCCGGAAAAGCAGAAAACACCTTTAATGACATTGAAATAGTTGAAGAAGATATCCAGGATGTCGTCAAGCCAGTCTTTAGACAGTTTCGAAGTGCGCAAATAAGGTATTTTTATGATTAATCCTACACACTTTTGGTAACATTTTCTTAACATCTTTTTTTAAGCTTATTTCGCTAACTTTAAATTTTGGGCTACCCGCATCCAAGAAACGCCTAAAAAACCTTTAATTACATTTGATTAGTAGCATAATATCTTAAAAATATCGTGCAGATTTTTTTTAGAGAGTTTTTAAGCGCGCAAACATAAAAAAATGTTCATGTTTAATCCGAACCTTTTTTTTGTAACCTTTTAAATCAAACTTTGATTGGGCTTACTAAACCAGGTAGAAATTTTGGGTTGGGCGCGTCCCGGAAAAGAAGAAAACACCTTTAATTACATTGAAATAGTTGAAGAAGATATCCAGGATGTGGTCAAGCCAGTCTTTAGACAGTTTCGAAGTGCGCAAATAAGGTATTTTTATGATTAATCCTACACACTTTTGGTAACATTTTCTTAACATCTTTTTTTAAGCTTATTTCGCTAACTTTAAATTTTGGGCTACCCGCATCCAAGAAACGCCTAAAAAACCTTTAATTACATTTGATTAGTGGCATAATATCTTAAAAATATGGTGCAGATTTTTTTTAGAGAGTTTTTAAGCGCGCAAACATAAAAAAATGTTCATGTTTAATCCGAACCTTTTTTTTGTAACCTTTTAAATCAAACTTTGATTGGGCTTACTAAACCAGGTAGAAATTTTGGGTTGGGCGCGTCCCGGAAAAGCAGAAAACACCTTTAATGACGTTGAAATAGTTGAAGAAGATATCCAGGATGTCGTCAAGCCAGTCTTTAGACAGTTTCGAACTGCGCAAATAAGGTATTTTTATGATTAATCCTACACACTTTTGGTAACATTTTCTTAACATCTTTTTTTAAGCTTATTTCGCAAAGTTTAAATTTTGGGCTACCCGCGTCCAACAAACGCCCAAAGAACGTATAATTACATTTGATTAGTGGCATAATATCTTAAAAATATCGTGCAGATTTTTTTTAGAGAGTTTTTAAGCGCGCAAACATAAAAAAATGTTCATGTTTAATCCGAACCTTTTTTTTGTAACCTTTTAAATCAAACTTTGATTGGGCTTACTAAACCAGGTAGAAATTTTGGGTTGGGCGCGTCCCGGAAAAGCAGAAAACACCTTTAATGACATTGAAATAGTTGAAGAAGATATCCAGGATGTCGTCAAGCCAGTCTTTAGACAGTTTCGAAGTGCGCAAATAAGGTATTTTTATGATTTATCCTACACACTTTTGGTAACATTTTCTTAACATCTTTTTTTAAGCTTATTTCGCTAAGTTTAAATTTTGGGCTACCCGTATCCAAGAAACGCCCAAAGAACCTTTAATTACATTTGGTTAGTGGCATAATATCTTAAAAATATGGTCCAGATTTTTTTTAGAGAGTTTTTAAGCGCGCAAACATAAAAAAATGTTCATGTTTAATCCGAACCTTTTTTTTGTAACCTTTTAAATCAAACTTTGATTGGGCTTACTAAACCAGGTAGAAATTTTGGGTTGGGCGCGTCCCGGAAAAGCAGAAAACACCTTTAATGACATTGAAATAGTTGAAGAAGATATCCAGGATGTCGTCAAGCCAGTCTTTAGACATTTTCGAAGTGCGCAAATAAGGTATTTTTATGATTAATCCTACACACTTTTGGTAACATTTTCTTAACATCTTTTTTTAAGCTTATTTGGCTAAGTTTAAATTTTGGGCTACCCGCATCCAAGAAACGCCCAAAGAACCTTTAATTACATTTGATTAGTGGCATAATATCTTAAAAATATGGTCCAGATTTTTTTTAGAGAGTTTTTAAGCGCGCAAACATAAAAAAATGTTCATGTTTAATCCTAACCTTTTTTTTGTAACCTTTTAAATCAAACTTTGATTGGGCTTACTAAACCAGGTAGAAATTTTGGGTTGGGCGCGTCCCGGAAAAGCAGAAAACACCTTTAATGACATTGAAATAGTTGAAGAAGATATCCAGGATGTCGTCAAGCCAGTCTTTAGACAGTTTCGAAGTGCGCAAATAAGGTATTTTTATGATTTATCCTACACACTTTTGGTAACATTTTCTTAACATCTTTTTTTAAGCTTATTTCGCTAAGTTTAAATTTTGGGCTACCCGCATCCAACAAACGCCCAAAGAACCTTTAATTACATTTGATTAGTGGCATAATATCTTAAAAATATGGTCCAGATTTTTTTTAGAGAGTTTTTAAGCGCGCAAACATAAAAAAATGTTCATGTTTAATCCGAACCTTTTTTTTGTAACCTTTTAAATCAAACTTTGATTGGGCTTACTAAACCAGGTAGAAATTTTGGGTTGGGCGCGTCCCGGAAAAGCAGAAAACACCTTTAATGACATTGAAATAGTTGAAGAAGATATCCAGGATGTCGTCAAGCCAGTCTTTAGACAGTTTCGAAGTGCGCAAATAAGGTATTTTTATGATTAATCCTACACACTTTTGGTAACATTTTCTTAACATCTTTTTTTAAGCTTATTTCGCTAAGTTTAAATTTTGGGCTACCCGTATTCATGAAACGCCCAAAGAACCTTTAATTACATTTGATTAGTGGCATAATATCTTAAAAATATCGTGCAGATTTTTTTTAGAGAGTTTTTAAGCGCGCAAACATAAAAAAATGTTCATGTTTAATCCGAACCTTTTTTTGTATAACCTTTTAAATCAAACTTTGATTGGGCTTACTAAACCAGGTAGAAATTTTGGGTTGGGCGCTTCCCGAAAAAGGAGAAAACACCTTTAATGACATTGAAATAGTTGAAAAAGATATCCAGGATGTCGTCCAGCCAGTCTTTAGACAGTTTCGAAGTGCGCAAATAAGGTATTTTTATGATTTATCCTACACACTTTTGGTAACATTTTCTTAACATCTTTTTTTAAGCTTATTTCGCTAAGTTTAAATTTTGGGCTACCCGCATCCAAGAAACGCCCAAAGAACCTTTAATTACATTTGATTAGTGGCATAATATCTTAAAAATATGGTGCAGATTTTTTTTAGAGAGTTTTTAAGCGCGCAAACATAAAAAAATGTTCATGTTTAATCCGAACCTTTTTTTTGTAACCTTTTAAATCAAACTTTGATTGGGCTTACTAAACCAGGTAGAAATTTTGGGTTGGGCGCGTCCCGGAAAAGCAGAAAACACCTTTAATGACATTGAAATAGTTGAAGAAGATATCCAGGATGTCGTCAAGCCAGTCTTTAGACAGTTTCGAAGTGCGCAAATAAGGTATTTTTATGATTAATCCTACACACTTTTGGTAACATTTTCTTAACATCTTTTTTTAAGCTTATTTCGCTAAGTTTAAATTTTGGGCTACCCGCATCCAACAAACGCCCAAAGAACCTTTAATTACATTTGATTAGTGGCATAATATCTTAAAAATATGGTCCAGATTTTTTTTAGAGAGTTTTTAAGCGCGCAAACATAAAAAAATGTTCATGTTTAATCCGAACCTTTTTTTTGTAACCTTTTAAATCAAACTTTGATTGGGCTTACTAAACCAGGTAGAAATTTTGGGTTGGGCGCGTCCCGGAAAAGCAGAAAACACCTTTAATGACATTGAAATAGTTGAAGAAGATATCCAGGATGTCGTCAAGCCAGTCTTTAGACAGTTTCGAAGTGCGCAAATAAGGTATTTTTATGATTAATCCTACACACTTTTGGTAACATTTTCTTAACATCTTTTTTTAAGCTTATTTCGCTAAGTTTAAATTTTGGGCTACCCGTATTCATGAAACGCCCAAAGAACCTTTAATTACATTTGATTAGTGGCATAATATCTTAAAAATATCGTGCAGATTTTTTTTAGAGAGTTTTTAAGCGCGCAAACATAAAAAAATGTTCATGTTTAATCCGAACCTTTTTTTTGTAACCTTTTAAATCAAACTTTGATTGGGCTTACTAAACCAGGTAGAAATTTTGGGTTGGGCGCGTCCCGGAAAAGCAGAAAACACCTTTAATGACATTGAAATAGTTGAAGAAGATATCCAGGATGTCGTCAAGCCAGTCTTTAGACATTTTCGAAGTGCGCAAATAAGGTATTTTTATGATTAATCCTACACACTTTTGGTAACATTTTCTTAACATCTTTTTTTAAGCTTATTTGGCTAAGTTTAAATTTTGGGCTACCCGCATCCAAGAAACGCCCAAAGAACCTTTAATTACATTTGATTAGTGGCATAATATCTTAAAAATATGGTCCAGATTTTTTTTAGAGAGTTTTTAAGCGCGCAAACATAAAAAAATGTTCATGTTTAATCCTAACCTTTTTTTTGTAACCTTTTAAATCAAACTTTGATTGGGCTTACTAAACCAGGTAGAAATTTTGGGTTGGGCGCGTCCCGGAAAAGCAGAAAACACCTTTAATGACATTGAAATAGTTGAAGAAGATATCCAGGATGTCGTCAAGCCAGTCTTTAGACAGTTTCGAAGTGCGCAAATAAGGTATTTTTATGATTTATCCTACACACTTTTGGTAACATTTTCTTAACATCTTTTTTTAAGCTTATTTCGCTAAGTTTAAATTTTGGGCTACCCGCATCCAACAAACGCCCAAAGAACCTTTAATTACATTTGATTAGTGGCATAATATCTTAAAAATATGGTCCAGATTTTTTTTAGAGAGTTTTTAAGCGCGCAAACATAAAAAAATGTTCATGTTTAATCCGAACCTTTTTTTTGTAACCTTTTAAATCAAACTTTGATTGGGCTTACTAAACCAGGTAGAAATTTTGGGTTGGGCGCGTCCCGGAAAAGCAGAAAACACCTTTAATGACATTGAAATAGTTGAAGAAGATATCCAGGATGTCGTCAAGCCAGTCTTTAGACAGTTTCGAAGTGCGCAAATAAGGTATTTTTATGATTAATCCTACACACTTTTGGTAACATTTTCTTAACATCTTTTTTTAAGCTTATTTCGCTAAGTTTAAATTTTGGGCTACCCGTATTCATGAAACGCCCAAAGAACCTTTAATTACATTTGATTAGTGGCATAATATCTTAAAAATATCGTGCAGATTTTTTTTAGAGAGTTTTTAAGCGCGCAAACATAAAAAAATGTTCATGTTTAATCCGAACCTTTTTTTGTATAACCTTTTAAATCAAACTTTGATTGGGCTTACTAAACCAGGTAGAAATTTTGGGTTGGGCGCTTCCCGAAAAAGGAGAAAACACCTTTAATGACATTGAAATAGTTGAAAAAGATATCCAGGATGTCGTCCAGCCAGTCTTTAGACAGTTTCGAAGTGCGCAAATAAGGTATTTTTATGATTTATCCTACACACTTTTGGTAACATTTTCTTAACATCTTTTTTTAAGCTTATTTCGCTAAGTTTAAATTTTGGGCTACCCGCATCCAAGAAACGCCCAAAGAACCTTTAATTACATTTGATTAGTGGCATAATATCTTAAAAATATCGTGCAGATTTTTTTTAGAGAGTTTTTAAGCGCGCAAACATAAAAAAATGTTCATGTTTAATCCGAACCTTTTTTTTGTAACCTTTTAAATCAAACTTTGATTGGGCTTACTAAACCAGGTAGAAATTTTGGGTTGGGCGCGTCCCGGAAAAGCAGAAAACACCTTTAATGACATTGAAATAGTTGAAGAAGATATCCAGGATGTCGTCAAGCCAGTCTTTAGACAGTTTCGAAGTGCGCAAATAAGGTATTTTTATGATTAATCCTACACACTTTTGGTAACATTTTCTTAACATCTTTTTTTAAGCTTATTTCGCTAAGTTTAAATTTTGGGCTACCCGCATCCAACAAACGCCCAAAGAACCTTTAATTACATTTGATTAGTGGCATAATATCTTAAAAATATGGTCCAGATTTTTTTTAGAGAGTTTTTAAGCGCGCAAACATAAAAAAATGTTCATGTTTAATCCGAACCTTTTTTTTGTAACCTTTTAAATCAAACTTTGATTGGGCTTACTAAACCAGGTAGAAATTTTGGGTTGGGCGCGTCCCGGAAAAGCAGAAAACACCTTTAATGACATTGAAATAGTTGAAGAAGATATCCAGGATGTCGTCAAGCCAGTCTTTAGACAGTTTCGAAGTGCGCAAATAAGGTATTTTTATGATTAATCCTACACACTTTTGGTAACATTTTCTTAACATCTTTTTTTAAGCTTATTTCGCTAAGTTTAAATTTTGGGCTACCCGTATTCATGAAACGCCCAAAGAACCTTTAATTACATTTGATTAGTGGCATAATATCTTAAAAATATCGTGCAGATTTTTTTTAGAGAGTTTTTAAGCGCGCAAACATAAAAAAATGTTCATGTTTAATCCGAACCTTTTTTTGTATAACCTTTTAAATCAAACTTTGATTGGGCTTACTAAACCAGGTAGAAATTTTGGGTTGGGCGCTTCCCGAAAAAGGAGAAAACACCTTTAATGACATTGAAATAGTTGAAAAAGATATCCAGGATGTCGTCTAGCCAGTCTTTAGACAGTTTCGAAGTGCGCAAATAAGGTATTTTTATGATTTATCCTACACACTTTTGGTAACATTTTCTTAACATCTTTTCTTAAGCTTATTTCGCTAAGTTTAAATTTTGGGCTACCCGCATCCAAGAAACGCCCAAAGAACCTTTAATTACATTTGATTAGTGGCATAATATCTTAAAAATATCGTGCAGATTTTTTTTAGAGAGTTTTTAAGCGCGCAAACATAAAAAAATGTTCATGTTTAATCCGAACCTTTTTTTTGTAACCTTTTAAATCAAACTTTGATTGGGCTTACTAAACCAGGTAGAAATTTTGGGTTGGGCGCGTCCCGGAAAAGCAGAAAACACCTTTAATGACATTGAAATAGTTGAAGAAGATATCCAGGATGTCGTCAAGCCAGTCTTTAGACAGTTTCGAAGTGCGCAAATAAGGTATTTTTATGATTAATCCTACACACTTTTGGTAACATTTTCTTAACATCTTTTTATAAGCTTATTTCGCTAAGTTTAAATTTTGGGCTACCCGTATCCATGAAACGCCCAAAGAACCTTTAATTACATTTGATTAGTGGCATAATATCTTAAAAATATCGTGCAGATTTTCTTAGAGTGTTTTTAAGCGCGCAAACAAAAAAATGTTCATGTTTAATCCGAACCTTTTTTTTTTATAACCTTTTAAATCAAACTTTGATTGGGCTTACTAAACCAGGTAGAAATTTTGGGTTGGGCGCTTCCCGAAAAAGGAGAAAACACCTTTAATGACATTGAAATAGTTGAAAAAGATATCCAGGATGTCGTCAAGCCAGTCTTTAGACAGTTTCGAAGTGCGCAAATAAGGTATTTTTATGATTAATCCTACACACTTTTGGTAACATTTTCTTAACATCTTTTTATAAGCTTATTTCGCTAAGTTTAAATTTTGGGCTACCCGTATCCATGTAACGCCCAAAGAACCTTTAATTACATTTGATTAGTGGCATAATATCTTAAAAATATCGTGCAGATTTTCTTAGAGTGTTTTTAAGCGCGCAAACATAAAAAAATGTTCATGTTTAATCCGAACTTTTTTTTTTATAACCTTTTAAATCAAACTTTGATTGGGCTTACTAAACCAGGTAGAAATTTTGGGTTGGGCGCTTCCCGAAAAAGGAGAAAACACCTTTAATGACATTGAAATAGTTGAAAAAGATATGCAGGATGTCGTCAAGCCAGTCTTTAGACAGTTTCGAAGTGCGCAAATAAGGTATTTTTATGATTAATCCTACACACTTTTGGTAACATTTTCTTAACATCTTTTTTTAAGCTTATTTCGCTAAGTTTAAATTTTCGGCTACCCGCACCCAAGAAACGCCCAAAGAACCTTTAATTACATTTGATTAGTGGCATAATATCTTAAAAATATCGTGCAGATTTTTTTTAGAGAGTTTTTAAGCGCGCAAACATAAAAAAATGTTCATGTTTAATCCGAACCTTATTTTTGTAACCTTTTAAATCAAACTTTGATTGGGCTTACTAAACCAGGAAGAAATTTTGGGTTGGGCGCGTCCCGGAAAAGCAGAAAACACCTTTAATGACATTGAAATAGTTGAAGAAGATATCCAGGATGTCGTCAAGCCAGTCTTTAGACAGTTTCGAAGTGCGCAAATAAGGTATTTTTATGATTAATCCTACACACTTTTGGTAACATTTTCTTAACATCTTTTTTTAAGCTTATTTCGCTAAGTTTAAATTTTGGGCTACCCGCATCCAAGAAACGCCCAAAGAACCTTTAATTACATTTGATTAGTGGCATAATATCTTAAAAATATCGTGCAGATTTTTTTTAGAGAGTTTTTAAGCGCGCAAACATAAAAAAATGTTCATGTTTAATCTGAACCTTTTTTTTGTAACCTTTTAAATCAAACTTTGATTGGGCTTACTAAACCAGGTAGAAATTTTGGGTTGGGCGCGTCCCGGAAAAGCAGAAAACACCTTTAATGACATTGAAATAGTTGAAGAAGATATCCAGGATGTCGTCAAGCCAGTCTTTAGACAGTTTCGAAGTGCGCAAATAAGGTATTTTTATGATTAATCCTACACACTTTTGGTAACATTTTCTTAACATCTTTTTTTAAGCTTATTTCGCTAAGTTTAAATTTTGGGCTACCCGCATCCAACAAACGCCCAAAGAACCTTTAATTACATTTGATTAGTGGCATAATATCTTAAAAATATCGTGCAGATTTTTTTTAGAGAGTTTTTAAGCGCGCAAACATAAAAAAATGTTCATGTTTAATCCGAACCTTTTTTTTGTAACCTTTTAAATCAAACTTTGATTGGGCTTACTAAACCAGGTAGAAATTTTGGGTTGGGCGCGTCCCGGAAAAGCAGAAAACACCTTTAATAACATTGAAATAGTTGAAGAAGATATCCAGGATGTCGTCAAGCCAGTCTTTAGACAGTTTCGAAGTGCGCAAATAAGGTATTTTTATGATTAATCCTACACACTTTTGGTAACATTTTCTTAACATCTTTTTTTAAGCTTATTTCGCTAAGTTTAAATTTTGGGCTACCCGCACCCAAGAAACGCCCAAAGAACCTTTAATTACATTTGATTAGTGGCATAATATCTTAAAAATATGGTCCAGATTTTTTTTAGAGAGTTTTTAAGCGCGCAAACATAAAAAAATGTTCATGTTTAATCCGAACCTTTTTTTTGTAACCTTTTAAATCAAACATTGATTGGGCTTACTAAACCAGGTAGAAATTTTGGGTTGGGCGCGTCCCGGAAAAGAAGAAAACACCTTTAATGACATTGAAATAGTTGAAGAAGATATCCAGGATGTCGTCAAGCCAGTCTTTAGACAGTTTCGAAGTGCGCAAATAAGGTATTTTTATGATTAATCCTACACACTTTTGGTAACATTTTCTTAACATCTTTTTTCAAGCTTATTTCGCTAAGTTTAAATTTTGGGCTACCCGCATCCAAGAAACGCCCAAAGAACCTTTAATTACATTTGATTAGTGGCATAATATCTTAAAAATATCGTGCAGATTTTTTTTAGAGAGTTTTTAAGCGCGCAAACATAAAAAAATGTTCATGTTCAATCCGAACCTTTTTTTTGTAACCTTTTAAATCAAACTTTGATTGGGCTTACTAAACCAGGTAGAAATTTTGGGTTGGGCGCGTCCCGGAAAAGCAGAAAACACCTTTAATGACATTGAAATAGTTGAAGAAGATATCCAGGATGTCGTCAAGCCAGTCTTTAGACAGTTTCGAAGTGCGCAAATAAGGTATTTTTATGATTAATCCTACACACCTTTGGTAACATTTTCTTAACATCTTTTTTTAAGCTTATTTCGCTAAGTTTAAATTTTGGGCTACCCGCATCCAAGAAACGCCCAAAGAACCTTTAATTACATTTGATTAGTGGCATAATATCTTAAAAATATCGTGCAGATTTTTTTTAGAGAGTTTTTAAGCGCGCAAACATAAAAAAATGTTCATGTTTAATCCGAACCTTTTTTTTGTAACCTTTTAAATCAAACTTTGATTGGGCTTACTAAACCAGGTAGAAATTTTGGGTTGGGCGCGTCCCGGAAAAGCAGAAAACACCTTTAATAACATTGAAATAGTTGAAGAAGATATCCAGGATGTCGTCAAGCCAGTCTTTAGACAGTTTCGAAGTGCGCAAATAAGGTATTTTTATGATTAATCCTACACACTTTTGGTAACATTTTCTTAACATCTTTTTTTAAGCTTATTTCGCTAAGTTTAAATTTTGGGCTACCCGCACCCAAGAAACGCCCAAAGAACCTTTAATTACATTTGATTAGTGGCATAATATCTTAAAAATATGGTCCAGATTTTTTTTAGAGAGTTTTTAAGCGCGCAAACATAAAAAAATGTTCATGTTTAATCCGAACCTTTTTTTTGTAACCTTTTAAATCAAACTTTGATTGGGCTTACTAAACCAGGTAGAAATTTTGGGTTGGGCGCGTCCCGGAAAAGCAGAAAACACCTTTAATGACATTGAAATAGTTGAAGAAGATATCCAGGATGTCGTCAAGCCAGTCTTTAGACAGTTTCGAAGTGCGCAAATAAGGTATTTTTATGATTAATCCTACACACTTTTGGTAACATTTTCTTAACATCTTTTTTCAAGCTTATTTCGCTAAGTTTAAATTTTGGGCTACCCGCATCCAACAAACGCCCAAAGAACCTTTAATTACATTTGATTAGTGGCATAATATCTTAAAAATATCGTGCAGATTTTTTTTAGAGAGATTTTAAGCGCGCAAACATAAAAAAATGTTCATGTTTAATCCGAACCTTTTTTTTGTAACCTTTTAAATCAAACTTTGATTGGGCTTACTAAACCAGGTAGAAATTTTGGGTTGGGCGCGTCCCGGAAAAGCAGAAAACACCTTTAATGACATTGAAATAGTTGAAGAAGATATCCAGGATGTCGTCAAGCCAGTCTTTAGACAGTTTCGAAGTGCGCAAATAAGGTATTTTTATGATTAATCCTACACACCTTTGGTAACATTTTCTTAACATCTTTTTTTAAGCTTATTTCGCTAAGTTTAAATTTTGGGCTACCCGCATCCAAGAAACGCCCAAAGAACCTTTAATTACATTTGATTAGTGGCATAATATCTTAAAAATATCGTGCAGATTTTTTTTAGAGAGTTTTTAAGCGCGCAAACATAAAAAAATGTTCATGTTTAATCCGAACCTTTTTTTTGTAACCTTTTAAATCAAACTTTGATTGGGCTTACTAAACCAGGTAGAAATTTTGGGTTGGGCGCGTCCCGGAAAAGCAGAAAACACCTTTAATGACATTGAAATAGTTGAAGAAGATATCCAGGATGTCGTCAAGCCAGTCTTTAGACAGTTTCGAAGTGCGCAAATAAGGTATTTTTATGATTAATCCTACACACCTTTGGTAACATTTTCTTAACATCTTTTTTTAAGCTTATTTCGCTAAGTTTAAATTTTGGGCTACCCGCATCCAAGAAACGCCCAAAGAACCTTTAATTACATTTGATTAGTGGCATAATATCTTAAAAATATCGTGCAGATTTTTTTTAGAGAGTTTTTAAGCGCGCAAACATAAAAAAATGTTCATGTTTAATCCGAACCTTTTTTTTGTAACCTTTTAAATCAAACTTTGATTGGGCTTACTAAACCAGGTAGAAATTTTGGGTTGGGCGCGTCCCGGAAAAGCAGAAAACACCTTTAATAACATTGAAATAGTTGAAGAAGATATCCAGGATGTCGTCAAGCCAGTCTTTAGACAGTTTCGAAGTGTGCAAATAAGGTATTTTTATGATTAATCCTACACACTTTTGGTAACATTTTCTTAACATCTTTTTTTAAGCTTATTTCGCTAAGTTTAAATTTTGGGCTACCCGCATCCAAGAAACGCCCAAAGAACCTTTAATTACATTTGATTAGTGGCATAATATCTTAAAAATATGGTGCAGATTTTTTTTAGAGAGTTTTTAAGCGCGCAAACATAAAAAAATGTTCATGTTTAATCCGAACCTTTTTTTTGTAACCTTTTAAATCAAACTTTGATTGGGCTTACTAAACCAGGTAGAAATTTTGGGTTGGGCGCGTCCCGGAAAAGCAGAAAACACCTTTAATGACATTGAAATAGTTGAAGAAGATATCCAGGATGTCGTAAAGCCAGTCTTTAGACAGTTTCGAAGTGCGCAAATAAGGTATTTTTATGATTAATCCTACACACTTTTGGTAACATTTTCTTAACATCTTTTTTTAAGCTTATTTCGCTAAGTTTAAATTTTGGGCTACCCGCATCCAAGAAACGCCCAAAGAACCTTTAATTACATTTGATTAGTGGCATAATATCTTAAAAATATCGTGCAGATTTTTTTTAGAGAGATTTTAAGCGCGCAAACATAAAAAAATGTTCATGTTTAATCCGAACCTTTTTTTTGTAACCTTTTAAATCAAACTTTGATTGGGCTTACTAAACCAGGTAGAAATTTTGGGTTGGGCGCGTCCCGGAAAAGCAGAAAACACCTTTAATGACATTGAAATAGTTGAAGAAGATATCCAGGATGTCGTCAAGCCAGTCTTTAGACAGTTTCGAAGTGCGCAAATAAGGTATTTTTATGATTAATCCTACACACTTTTGGTAACATTTTCTTAACATCTTTTTTCAAGCTTATTTCGCTAAGTTTAAATTTTGGGCTACCCGCATCCAAGAAACGCCCAAAGAACCTTTAATTACATTTGATTAGTGGCATAATATCTTAAAAATATCGTGCAGATTTTTTTTAGAGAGATTTTAAGCGCGCAAACATAAAAAAATGTTCATGTTTAATCCGAACCTTTTTTTTGTAACCTTTTAAATCAAACTTTGATTGGGCTTACTAAACCAGGTAGAAATTTTGGGTTGGGCGCGTCCCGGAAAAGCAGAAAACACCTTTAATGACATTGAAATAGTTGAAGAAGATATCCAGGATGTCGTCAAGCCAGTCTTTAGACAGTTTCGAAGTGCGCAAATAAGGTATTTTTATGATTAATCCTACACACCTTTGGTAACATTTTCTTAACATCTTTTTTTAAGCTTATTTCGCTAAGTTTAAATTTTGGGCTACCCGCATCCAAGAAACGCCCAAAGAACCTTTAATTACATTTGATTAGTGGCATAATATCTTAAAAATATCGTGCAGATTTTTTTTAGAGAGTTTTTAAGCGCGCAAACATAAAAAAATGTTCATGTTTAATCCGAACCTTTTTTTTGTAACCTTTTAAATCAAACTTTGATTGGGCTTACTAAACCAGGTAGAAATTTTGGGTTGGGCGCGTCCCGGAAAAGCAGAAAACACCTTTAATGACATTGAAATAGTTGAAGAAGATATCCAGGATGTCGTCAAGCCAGTCTTTAGACAGTTTCGAAGTGCGCAAATAAGGTATTTTTATGATTAATCCTACACACCTTTGGTAACATTTTCTTAACATCTTTTTTTAAGCTTATTTCGCTAAGTTTAAATTTTGGGCTACCCGCATCCAAGAAACGCCCAAAGAACCTTTAATTACATTTGATTAGTGGCATAATATCTTAAAAATATCGTGCAGATTTTTTTTAGAGAGTTTTTAAGCGCGCAAACATAAAAAAATGTTCATGTTTAATCCGAACCTTTTTTTTGTAACCTTTTAAATCAAACTTTGATTGGGCTTACTAAACCAGGTAGAAATTTTGGGTTGGGCGCGTCCCGGAAAAGCAGAAAACACCTTTAATAACATTGAAATAGTTGAAGAAGATATCCAGGATGTCGTCAAGCCAGTCTTTAGACAGTTTCGAAGTGCGCAAATAAGGTATTTTTATGATTAATCCTACACACTTTTGGTAACATTTTCTTAACATCTTTTTTTAAGCTTATTTCGCTAAGTTTAAATTTTGGGCTACCCGCATCCAAGAAACGCCCAAAGAACCTTTAATTACATTTGATTAGTGGCATAATATCTTAAAAATATGGTGCAGATTTTTTTTAGAGAGTTTTTAAGCGCGCAAACATAAAAAAATGTTCATGTTTAATCCGAACCTTTTTTTTGTAACCTTTTAAATCAAACTTTGATTGGGCTTACTAAACCAGGTAGAAATTTTGGGTTGGGCGCGTCCCGGAAAAGCAGAAAACACCTTTAATGACATTGAAATAGTTGAAGAAGATATCCAGGATGTCGTCAAGCCAGTCTTTAGACAGTTTCGAAGTGCGCAAATAAGGTATTTTTATGATTAATCCTACACACTTTTGGTAACATTTTCTTAACATCTTTTTTCAAGCTTATTTCGCTAAGTTTAAATTTTGGGCTACCCGCATCCAAGAAACGCCCAAAGAACCTTTAATTACATTTGATTAGTGGCATAATATCTTAAAAATATCGTGCAGATTTTTTTTAGAGAGATTTTAAGCGCGCAAACATAAAAAAATGTTCATGTTTAATCCGAACCTTTTTTTTGTAACCTTTTAAATCAAACTTTGATTGGGCTTACTAAACCAGGTAGAAATTTTGGGTTGGGCGCGTCCCGGAAAAGCAGAAAACACCTTTAATGACATTGAAATAGTTGAAGAACATATCCAGGATGTCGTCAAGCCAGTCTTTAGACAGTTTCGAAGTGCAAAAATAAGGTATTTTTATGATTAATCCTACACACTTTTGGTAACATTTTCTTAACGTCTTTTTTTATGCTTATTTCGCTAAGTTTAAATTTTGGGCTACCCGCGTCCAACAAACGGCCAAAGAACCTTTAATTACATTTGATTAGTGGCATAATATCTTAAAAATATCGTGCAGATTTTTTTTAGAGAGTTTTTAAGCGCGCAAACATAAAAAAATGTTCATGTTCAATCCGAACCTTTTTTTTGTAACCTTTTAAATCAAACTTTGATTGGGCTTACTAAACCAGGTAGAAATTTTGGGTTGGGCGCGTCCCGGAAAAGCAGAAAACACCTTTAATGACATTGAAATAGTTGAAGAAGATATCCAGGATGTCGTCAAGCCAGTCTTTAGACAGTTTCGAAGTGCGCAAATAAGGTATTTTTATGATTAATCCTACACACTTTTGGTAACATTTTCTTAACGTCTTTTTTTAAGCTTATTTCGCTAAGTTTAAATTTTGGGCTACCCGCATCCAACAAACGGCCAAAGAACCTTTAATTACATTTGATTAGTGGCATAATATCTTAAAAATATTGTCCAGATTTTTTTTAGAGAGTTTTTAAGCGCGCAAACATAAAAAAATGTTCATGTTTAATCCGAACCTTTTTTTTTTTAACCTTTTAAATCAAACTTTGATTGGGCTTACTAAACCAGGTAGAAATTTTGGGTTGGGGAAGTCCCGGAAAAGAAGAAAACATCTTTAATGACATTGAAATAGTCTAAGAAGATATCCAGGATGTCGTCAAGCCAGTCTTTAGACAGTTTCGAAGTGCGCAAATTAGGTATTTTTATGATTAATCCTACACACTTTTGGTAACATTTTCTTAACATCTTTTTTTAAGCTTATTTCGCTAAGTTTAAATTTTGGGCTACCCGCATCCAAGAAACGCCCAAAGAACCTTTAATTACATTTGATTAGTGGCATAATATCTTAAAAATATCGTGCAGATTTTTTTTAGAGAGTTTTTAAGCGCGCAAACATAAAAAAATGTTCATGTTTAATCCGAACCTTTTTTTTGTACCTTTTTAAATCAAACTTTGATTGGGCTTACTAAACCAGGTAGAAATTTTGGGTTGGGCGCGTCCCGGAAAAGCAGAAAACACCTTTAATGACATTGAAATAGTTGAAGAAGATATCCAGGATGTCGTCAAGCCAGTCTTTAGACAGTTTCGAAGTGCGCAAATAAGGTATTTTTATGATTAATCCTACATACTTTTGGTAACATTTTCTTAACATCTTTTTTTAAGCTTATTTCGCTAAGTTTAAATTTTGGGCTACCCGCATCCAAGAAACGCCCAAAGAACCTTTAATTACATTTGATTAGTGGCATAATACCTTAAAAATATCGTGCAGATTTTTTTTAGAGAGTTTTTAAGCGCGCAAACATAAAAAAATGTTCATGTTTAATCCGAACCTTTTTTTTGTAACCTTTTAAATCAAACTTTGATTGGGCTTACTAAACCAGGTAGAAATTTTGGGTTGGGCGCGTCCCGGAAAAGCAGAAAACACCTTTAATGACATTGAAATAGTTGAAGAAGATATCCAGGATGTCGTCAAGCCAGTCTTTAGACAGTTTCGAAGGGCGCAAATAAGGTATTTTTGTGATTAATCCTACATACTTTTGGTAAAATTTTCTTAACATCTTTTTTTAAGCTTATTTCGCTAAGTTTAAATTTTGGGCTACCCGCATCCAAGAAACGCCCAAAGAACCTTTAATTACATTTGATTAGTGGCATAATACCTTAAAAATATCGTGCAGATTTTTTTTAGAGAGTTTTTAAGCGCGCAAACATAAAAAAATGTTCATGTTTAATCCGAACCTTTTTTTTGTAACCTTTTAAATCAAACTTTGATTGGGCTTACTAAACCAGGTAGAAATTTTGGGTTGGGCGCGTCCCGGAAAAGCAGAAAACACCTTTAATAACATTGAAATAGTTGAAGAAGATATCCAGGATGTCGTCAAGCCAGTCTTTAGACAGTTTCGAAGTGCGCAAATAAGGTATTTTTATGATTAATCCTACACACTTTTGGTAACATTTTCTTAACATCTTTTTTAAGCTTATTTCGCTAAGTTTAAATTTTGGGCTACCCGCATCCAAGAAACGCCCAAAGAACCTTTAATTACATTTGATTAGTGGCATAATATCTTAAAAATATCGTGCAGATTTTTTTTAGAGTGTCTTTAAGCGCGCAAACATAAAAAAATGTTCATGTTTAATCCGAACCTTTTTTTTGTAACCTTTTAAATCAAACTTAGATTGGGCTTACTAAAGCAGTTGGAAATTTTGGGTTGGGCGCGTCCCGGAAAAGCTGAAAACACTTTTAATGACATTGAAATAGTTGAAGAAGATATCCAGGATGTCGTCAAGCCAGTCTTTAGACAGTTTCGAAGTGCGCAAATAAGGTATTTTTGTGATTAATCCTACACACTTTTGGTAACATTTTCTTAACATCTTTTTTTAAGCTTATTTCGCTAAGTTTAAATTTTGGGCTACCCGCATCCAAGAAACGCCCAAAGAACCTTTAATTACATTTGATTAGTGGCATAATATCTTAAAAATATGGTGCAGATTTTTTTTAGAGAGTTTTTAAGCGCGCAAACACAAAAAAATGTTCATGTTTAATCCGAACCTTTTTTTTTGTAACCTTTTAAATCAAACTTTGATTGGGCTTACTAATCCAGGTAGAAATTTTGGGTTGGACGCGTCCCGGAAAAGCAGAAAACACCTTTAATGACATTGAAATAGTTGAAGAAGATATCCAGGATGTCGTCAAGCCAGTCTTTAGACAGTTTCGAAGTGCGCAAATAAGGTATTTTTATGATTAATCCTACACACTTTTGGTAACATTTTCTTAACATCTTTTTTCAAGCTTATTTCGCTAAGTTTAAATTTTGGGCTACCCGCATCCAAGAAACGCCCAAAGAACCTTTAATTACATTTGATTAGTGGCATAATATCTTAAAAATATCGTGCAGATTTTTTTTAGAGAGTTTTTAAGCGCGCAAACATAAAAAAATGTTCATGTTTAATCCGAACCTTTTTTTTTTTAACCTTTTAAATCAAACTTTGATTGGGCTTACTAAACCAGGTAGAAATTTTGGGTTGGGCGCGTCCCGGAAAAGCAGAAAACACCTTTAATGACATTGAAATAGTTGAAGAAAATATCCAGGATGTCGTCAAGCCAGTCTTTAGACAGTTTCGAAGTGCGCAAATAAGGTATTTTTATGATTAATCCTACACACTTTTGGTAACATTTTCTTAACATCTTTTCTTAAGGTTATTTCGCTAAGTTTAAATTTTGGGCTACCCGCATCCAAGAAACGCCCAAAGAACCTTTAATTACATTTGATTAGTGGCATAATATCTTAAAAATATCGTGCAGATTTTTTTTAGAGAGTTTTTAAGCGCGCAAACATAAAAAAATGTTCATGTTTAATCCGAACCTTTTTTTTTTTAACCTTTTAAATCAAACTTTGATTGGGCTTACTAAACCAGGTAGAAATTTTGGGTTGGGCGCGTCCCGGAAAAGCAGAAAACACCTTTAATGACATTGAAATAGTTGAAGAAGATATCCAGGATGTCGTCAAGCCAGTCTTTAGACAGTTTCGAAGTGCGCAAATAAGGTATTTTTGTGATTAATCCTACATACTTTTGGTAACATTTTCTTAACATCTTTTTTTAAGCTTATTTCGCTAAGTTTAAATTTTGGGCTACCCGCATCCAAGAAACGCCCAAGGAACCTTTAATTACATTTGATTAGTGACATAATATCTTAAAAATATCGTGCAGATTTTTTTTAGAGAGTTTTTAAGCGCGCAAACATAAAAAAAATGTTCATGTTTAATCCGAACCTTTTTTTTTGTAACCTTTTAAATCAAACTTTGATTGGGCTTACTAAACCAGGTAGAAATTTTGGGTTGGGCGCGTCCCGGAAAAGCAGAAAACACCTTTAATGACATTGAAATAGTTGAAGAAGATATCCAGGATGTCGTCAAGCCAGTCTTTAGACAGTTTCGAAGTGCGCAAATGAGCTATTTTTATGATTAATCCTACACACTTTTGGTAACATTTTCTTAACATCTTTTTTTAAGCTTATTTCGCTAAGTTTAAAGTTTGGGCTACCCGCATCCAAGAAACGCCCAAAGAACCTTTAATTACGTTTGATTAGTGGCATAATATCTTAAAAATATCGTGCAGATTTTTTTTAGAGAGTTTTTAAGCGCGCAAACATAAAAAAATGTTCATGTTTAATCCGAACCTTTTTTTTGTAACCTTTTAAATCAAACTTTGATTGGGCTTACTAAACCAGGTAGAAATTTTGGGTTGGGCGCGTCCCGGAAAAGCAGAAAACACCTTTAATAACATTGAAATAGTTGAAGAAGATATCCAGGATGTCGTCAAGCCAGTCTTTAGACAGTTTCGAAGTGCGCAAATAAGGTATTTTTATGATTAATCCTACACACTTTTGGTAACATTTTCTTAACATCTTTTTTTAAGCTTATTTCGCTAAGTTTAAATTTTGGGCTACCCGCATCCAAGAAACGCCCAAAGAACCTTTAATTACATTTGATTAGTGGCATAATATCTTAAAAATATCGTGCAGATTTTTTTTAGAGAGTTTTTAAGCGCGCAAACATAAAAAAATTGTTCATGTTTAATCCGAACCTTTTTTTTTGTAACCTTTTAAATCAAACTTTGATTGGGCTTACTAAACCAGGTAGAAATTTTGGGTTGGGCGTGTCCCGGAAAAGCAGAAAACACCTTTAATGACATTGAAATAGTTGAAGAAGATATCCAGGATGTCGTCAAGCCAGTCTTTAGACAGTTTCGAAGTGCGCAAATAAGGTATTTTTGTGATTAATCCTACATACTTTTTGTAACATTTTCTTAACATCTTTTTTTAAGCTTATTTCGCTAAGTTTAAATTTTGGGCTACCCGCATCCAAGAAACGCCCAAAGAACCTTTAATTACATTTGATTAGTGGCATAATACCTTAAAAATATCGTGCAGATTTTTTTTAGAGAGTTTTTAAGCGCGCAAACATAAAAAAATGTTCATGTTTAATCCGAACCTTTTTTTTGTAACCTTTTAAATCAAACTTTGATTGGGCTTACTAAACCAGGTAGAAATTTTGGGTTGGGCGCGTCCCGGAAAAGCAGAAAACACCTTTAATGACATTGAAATAGTTGAAGAAGATATCCAGGATGTCGTCAAGCCAGTCTTTAGACAGTTTCGAAGTGCGCAAATAAGGTATTTTTGTGATTAATCCTACATACTTTTGGTAACATTTTCTTAACATCTTTTTTTAAGCTTATTTCGCTAAGTTTAAATTTTGGGCTACCCGCATCCAAGAAACGCCCAAAGAACCTTTAATTACATTTGATTAGTGGCATAATATCTTAAAAATATCGTGCAGATTTTTTTTAGAGAGTTTTTAAGCGCGCAAACATAAAAAAATGTTCATGTTTAATCCGAACCTTTTTTTTTTTAACCTTTTAAATCAAACTTTGATTGGGCTTACTAAACCAGGTAGAAGTTTTGGGTTGGGCGCGTCCCGGAAAAGCAGAAAACACCTTTAATGACATTGAAAGAGTTGAAGAAGATATCCAGGATGTCGTCAAGCCAGTCTTTAGACAGTTTCGAAGTGCGCAAATAAGGTATTTTTATGATTAATCCTACACACTTTTGGTAACATTTTCTTAACATCTTTTTTTAAGCTTATTTCGCTAAGTTTAAATTTTGGGCTACCCGCATCCAACAAACGGCCAAAGAACCTTTAATTACATTTGATTAGTGGCATAATATCTTAAAAATATTGTCCAGATTTTTTTTAGAGAGTTTTTAAGCGCGCAAACATAAAAAAATGTTCATGTTTAATCCGAACCTTTTTTTTGTAACCTTTTAAATCAAACTTAGATTGGGCTTTCTAAACCCAGGTAGAAATTTTGGGTTGGGCGCGTCCCGGAAAAGCTGAAAATACTTTTAATGACATTGAAATAGTTGAAGAAGATATCCAGGATGTCGTCAAGCCAGTCTTTAGACAGTTTCGAAGTGCGCAAATAAGGTATTTTTATGATTAATCCTACACACTTTTGGTAACATTTTCTTAACATCTTTTTTTAAGCTTATTTCGCTAAGTTTAAATTTTGGGCTACCCGCATCCAAGAAACGCCCAAAGAACCTTTAATTACATTTGATTAGTGGCATAATATCTTAAAAATATCGTGCATATTTTTTTTAGAGAGTTTTTAAGCGCGCAAACATAAAAAAATGTTCATGTTTAATCCGAACCTTTTTTTTTTTAACCTTTTAAATCAAACTTTGATTGGGCTTACTAAACCAGGTAGAAATTTTGGGTTGGGCGCGTCCCGGAAAAGCAGAAAACACCTTTAATGACATTGAAATAGTTGAAGAAGATATCCAGGATGTCGTCAAGCCAGTCTTTAGACAGTTTCGAAGTGCGCAAATAAGGTATTTTTATGATTAATCCTACACACTTTTGGTAACATTTTCTTAACATCTTTTCTTAAGCTTATTTCGCTAAGTTTAAATTTTGGGCTACCCGCATCCAAGAAACGCCCAAAGAACCTTTAATTACATTTGATTAGTGGCATAATATCTTAAAAATATCGTGCAGATTTTTTTTAGAGAGTTTTTAAGCGCGCAAACATAAAAAAATGTTCATGTTTAATCCGAACCTTTTTTTTTTTAACCTTTTAAATCAAACTTTGATTGGGCTTACTAAACCAGGTAGAAATTTTGGGTTGGGCGCGTCCCGGAAAAGCAGAAAACACCTTTAATGACATTGAAATAGTTGAAGAAGATATCCAGGATGTCGTCAAGCCAGTCTTTAGACAGTTTCGAAGTGCGCAAATAAGGTGTTTTTGTGATTAATCCTACATACTTTTGGTAACATTTTCTTAACATCTTTTTTTAAGCTTATTTCGCTAAGTTTAAATTTTGGGCTACCCGCATCCAAGAAACGCCCAAAGAACCTTTAATTACATTTGATTAGTGGCATAATATATTAAAAATATCGTGCAGATTTTTTTTAGAGAGTTTTTAAGCGCGCAAACATAAAAAAAATGTTCATGTTTAATCCGAACCTTTTTTTTTGTAACCTTTTAAATCAAACTTTGATTGGGCTTACTAAACCAGGTAGAAATTTTGGGTTGGGCGCGTCCCGGAAAAGCAGAAAACACCTTTAATGACATTGAAATAGTTGAAGAAGATATCCAGGATGTCGTCAAGCCAGTCTTTAGACAGTTTCGAAGTGCGCAAATAAGGTATTTTTATGATTAATCCTACACACTTTTGGTAACATTTTCTTAACATCTTTTTTTAAGCTTATTTCGCTAAGTTTAAAGTTTGGGCTACCCGCATCCAAGAAACGCCCAAAGAACCTTTAATTACGTTTGATTAGTGGCATAATATCTTAAAAATATCGTGCAGATTTTTTTTAGAGAGTTTTTAAGCGCGCAAAGATAAAAAAATGTTCATGTTTAATCCGAACCTTTTTTTTGTAACCTTTTAAATCAAACTTTGATTGGGCTTACTAAACCAGGTAGAAATTTTGGGTTGGGCGCGTCCCGGAAAAGGAGAAAACACCTTTAATGACATTGAAATAGTTGAAGAAGATATCCAGGATGTCGTCAAGCCAGTCTTTAGACAGTTTCGAAGTGCGCAAATAAGGTATTTTTATGATTAATCCTACACACTTTTGGTAACATTTTCTTAACATCTTTTTTTAAGCTTGTTTCGCTAAGTTTAAATTTTGGGCTACCCGCATCCAAGAAACGCCCAAAGAACCTTTAATTACATTTGATTAGTGGCATAATATCTTAAAAATATCGTGCAGATTTTTTTTAGAGAGTTTTTAAGGGCGCAAACATAAAAAAATGTTCATGTTTAATCCGAACCTTTTTTTTTGTAACCTTTTAAATCAAACTTTGATTGGGCTTACTAAACCAGGTAGAAATTTTGGGTTGGGCGTGTCCCGGAAAAGCAGAAAACACCTTTAATGACATTGAAATAGTTGAAGAATATATCCAGGATGTCGTCAAGCCAGTCTTTAGACAGTTTCGAAGTGCGCAAAAAAGGGATTTTTACGATTAATCCTACACACTTTTGGTAACATTTTCTTAACGTCTTTTTTTAAGCTTATTTCGCTAAGTTTAAATTTTGGGCTATCCGCATCCAAGAAACGCCCAAAGAACCTTTAATTACATTTGATTAGTGGCATAATATCTTAAAAATATCGTGCAGATTTTCTTAGAGTGTTTTTAAGCGCGCAAACATAAAAAAATGTTCATGTTTAATCCGAACCTTTTTTTTGTAACCTTTTAAATCAAACTTTGATTGGGCTTACTAAACCAGGTAGAAATTTTGGGTTGGGCGCGTCCCGGAAAAGCAGAAAACACCTTTAATGACATTGAAATAGTTGAAGAAGATATCCAGGATGTCGTCAAGCCAGTCTTTAGACAGTTTCGAAGTGCGCAAATAAGGTATTTTTATGATTAATCCTACACACTTTTGGTAACATTTTCTTAACATCTTTTCTTAAGCTTATTTCGCTAAGTTTAAATTTTGGGCTACCCGCATCCAAGAAACGCCCAAAGAACCTTTAATTACATTTGATTAGTGGCATAATATCTTAAAAATATCGTGCAGATTTTTTTTAGAGAGTTTTTAAGCGCGCAAACATAAAAAAATGTTCATGTTTAATCCGAACCTTTTTTTTGTAACCTTTTAAATCAAACTTTGATTGGGCTTACTAAACCAGGTAGAAATTTTGGGTTGGGCGCGTCCCGGAAAAGCAGAAAACACCTTTAATGACATTGAAATAGTTGAAGAAGATATCCAGGATGTCGTCAAGCCAGTCTTTAGACAGTTTCGAAGTGCGCGAATAAGGTATTTTTATGATTAATCCTACACACTTTTGGTAACATTTTCTTAACATCTTTTTTTAAGCTTATTTCGCTAAGTTTAAATTTTGGGCTACCCGCATACAAGAAACGCCCAAAGAACCTTTAATTACATTTCATTAGTGGCATAATATCTTAAAAATATCGTGCAGATTTTTTTTAGAGATTTTTTAAGCGCGCAAACATAAAAAAATGTTCATGTTTCATCCGAACCTTTTTTTTTTAACCTTTTAAATCAAACTTTGATGGGGCTTACTAAACCAGGTAGAAATTTTGGGTTGGGCGCGTCCCGGAAAAGCAGAAAACACCTTTAATGACATTGAAATAGTTGAAGAAGATATCCAGGATGTCGTCAAGCCAGTCTTTAGACAGTTTCGAAGTGCGCAAATAAGGTATTTTTATGATTAATCCTACACACTTTTGGTAACATTTTCTTAACATCTTTTTTTAAGCTTATTTCGCTAAGTTTAAATTTTGGGCTACCCGCATCCAAGAAACGCCCAAAGAACCTTTAATTACATTTGATTAGTGGCATAATATCTTAAAAATATCGTGCAGATTTTTTTTAGAGAGTTTTTAAGCGCGCAAACATAAAAAAATGATCATGTTTAATCCGAACCTTTTTTTTTTAACCTTTTAAATCAAACTTTGATTGGGCTTACTAAACCAGGTAGAAATTTTGGGTTGGGCGCGTCCCGGAAAAGCAGAAAACACCTTTAATGACATTGAAATAGTTGAAGAAGATATCCAGGATGTCGTCAAGCCAGTCTTTAGACAGTTTTGAAGTGCGCAAATAAGGTATTTTTATGATTAATCCTACACACTTTTGGTAACATTTTCTTAACATCTTTTTTTAAGCTTATTTCGCTAAGTTTAAATTTTGGGCTACCCGCATCCAAGAAACGCCCAAAGAACCTTTAATTACATTTGATTAGTGGCATAATATCTTAAAAATATTGTCCAGATTTTTTTTTAGAGAGTTTTTAAGCGCGCAAACATAAAAAAATGTTCATGTTTAATCCGAACCTTTTTTTTTGTAACCTTTTAAATCAAACTTTGATTGGGCTTGAATGACATTGAAATAGTTGAAGAAGATATCCAGGATGTCGTCAAGCCAGTCTTTAGACAGTTTCGTAGTGCGCAAATAAGGTACTTTTATGATTAATCCTACACACTTTTGGTAACATTTTCTTAACATCTTTTTTTAAGCTTATTTCGCTAAGTTTAAATTTTGGGCTACCCGCATCCAAGAAACGCCCAAAGAACCTTTAATTACATTTGATTAGTGGCATAATATCTTAAAAATATCGTGCAGATTTTTTTTAGAGAGTTTTTAAGCGCGCAAACATAAAAAAATGATCATGTTTAATCCGAACCTTTTTTTTTTAACCTTTTAAATCAAACTTTGATTGGGCTTACTAAACCAGGTAGAAATTTTGGGTTGGGCGCGTCCCGGAAAAGCAGAAAACACCTTTAATGACATTGAAATAGTTGAAGAAGATATCCAGGATGTCGTCAAGCCAGTCTTTAGACAGTTTTGAAGTGCGCAAATAAGGTATTTTTATGATTAATCCTACACACTTTTGGTAACATTTTCTTAACATCTTTTTTTAAGCTTATTTCGCTAAGTTTAAATTTTGGGCTACCCGCATCCAAGAAACGCCCAAAGAACCTTTAATTACATTTGATTAGTGGCATAATATCTTAAAAATATTGTCCAGATTTTTTTTTAGAGAGTTTTTAAGCGCGCAAACATAAAAAAATGTTCATGTTTAATCCGAACCTTTTTTTTTGTAACCTTTTAAATCAAACTTTGATTGGGCTTGAATGACATTGAAATAGTTGAAGAAGATATCCAGGATGTCGTCAAGCCAGTCTTTAGACAGTTTCGTAGTGCGCAAATAAGGTACTTTTATGATTAATCCTACACACTTTTGGTAACATTTTCTTAACATCTTTTTTTAAGCTTATTTCGCTAAGTTTAAATTTTGGGCTACCCGCATCCAAGAAACGCCCAAAGAACCTTTAATTACATTTGATTAGTGGCATAATATCTTAAAAATATCGTGCAGATTTTTTTTAGAGAGTTTTTAAGCGCGCAAACATAAAAAAATGTTCATGTTTAATCCGAACCTTTTTTTTTGTAACATTTTAAATCAAACTTTGATTGGATTTACTAAACCAGGTAGAAATTTTGGGTTGGGCGCGTCCCGGAAAAGCAGAAAACACCTTTAATGACATTGAAATAGTTGAAGAAGATATCCAGGATGTCGTCAAGCCAGTCTTTAGACAGTTTCGAAGTGCGCAAATAAGGTATTTTTATGACTAATCCTACACACTTTTGGTAACATTTTCTTAACATCTTTTTTTAAGCTTATTTCGCTAAGTTTAAATTTTGGGCTACCCGCATCCAAGAAACGCCCAAAGAACCTTTAATTACATTTGATTAGTGGCATAATATCTTAAAAATATCGTGCAGATTTTTTTTAGAGAGTTTTTAAGCGCGGAAACATAAAAAAATGTTCATGTTTAATCCGAACCTTTTTTTTGTGACCTTTTAAATCAAACTATGATTGGGCTTGAATGACATTGAAATAGTTGAAGAAGATATCCAGGATGTCGTCAAGCCAGTCTTTAGACAGTTTCGTAGTGCGCAAATAAGGTACTTTTATGATTAATCCTACACACTTTTGGTAACATTTTCTTAACATCTTTTTTTAAGCTTATTTCGCTAAGTTTAAATTTTGGGCTACCCGCATCCAAGAAACGCCCAAAGAACCTTTAATTACATTTGATTAGTGGCATAATATCTTAAAAATATCGTGCAGATTTTTTTTAGAGAGTTTTTAAGCGCGCAAACATAAAAAAATGTTCATGTTTAATCCGAACCTTTTTTTTTGTAACATTTTAAATCAAACTTTGATTGGATTTACTAAACCAGGTAGAAATTTTGGGTTGGGCGCGTCCCGGAAAAGCAGAAAACACCTTTAATGACATTGAAATAGTTGAAGAAGATATCCAGGATGTCGTCAAGCCAGTCTTTAGACAGTTTCGAAGTGCGCAAATAAGGGATTTTTACGACTAATCCTACACACTTTTGGTAACATTTTCTTAACATCTTTTTTTAAGCTTATTTCGCTAAGTTTAAATTTTGGGATACCCGCATCCAAGAAACGCCCAAAGAACCTTTAATTACATTTGATTAGTGGCATAATATCTTAAAAATATCGTGCAGATTTTTTTTAGAGAGTTTTTAAGCGCGCAAACATAAAAAAATGTTCATGTTTAATCCGAACCTTTTTTTTGTAACCTTTTAAATCAAACTTTGATTGGGCTTGAATGACATTGAAATAGTTGAAGAAGATATCCAGGATGTCGTCAAGCCAGTCTTTAGACAGTTTCGAAGTGCGCAAATAAGGTATTTTTATGATTAATCCTACACACTTTTGGTAACATTTTCTTAACATCTTTTTTCAAGCTTATTTCGCTAAGTTTAAATTTTGGGCTACCCGCATCCAAGAAACGCCCAAAGAACCTTTAATTTCATTTAATTAGTGGCATAATATCTTAAAAATATCGTGCAGATTTTTTTTAGAGAGTTTTTAAGCGCGCAAACATAAAAAAATGTTCATGTTTAATCCGAAACTTTTTTTTGTAACCTTTTAAATCAAACTTTGATTGGGCTTACTAAACCAGGTAGAAATTTTGGGTTGGGCGCGTCTCGGAAAAGGAGAAAACACCTTTAATGACATTGAAATAGTTGAAGAAGATATCCAGGATGTCGTCAAGCCAGTCTTTAGACAGTGTCGAAGTGCGCAAATAAGGTATTTTTATGATTAATCCTACACACTTTTGGTAACATTTTCTTAACATCTTTTTTTAAGCTTATTTCGCTAAGTTTAAATTTTGGGCTACCCGCATCCAAGAAACGCCCAAAGAACCTTTAATTACATTTGATTAGTGGCATAATATCTTAAAAATATCGTGCAGATTTTGTTTAGAGAGTTTTTAAGCGCGCAAACATAAAAAAATGTTCATGTTTAATCCGAACCTTTTTTTTGTAACCTTTTAAATCAAACTTTGATTGGGCTTGAATGACATTGAAATAGTTGAAGGAGATATCCAGGATGTCGTCAAGCCAGTCTTTAGACAGTTTCGTAGTGCGCAAATAAGGTATTTTTATGATTAATCCTACACACTTTTGGTAACATTTTCTTAACATCTTTTTTTAAGCTTATTTCGCTAAGTTTAAATTTTGGGCTACCCGCATCCAAGAAACGCCCAAAGAACCTTTAATTACATTTGATTAGTGGCATAATATCTTAAAAATATCGTGCAGATTTTTTTTAGAGAGTTTTTAAGCGCGCAAACATAAAAAAATGTTCATGTTTAATCCGAACGTTTTTTTTGTAACCTTTTAAATCAAACTTTGATTGGCCTTACTAAACCAGGTAGAAATTTTGGGTTGGGCGCGTCTCGGAAAAGCAGAAAACACCTTTAATGACATTGAAATAGTTGAAGAAGATATCCAGGATGTCGTCAAGCCAGTCTTTAGACAGTTTCGAAGTGCGCAAATCAGGTATTTTTATGATTAATCCTACACACTTTTGGTAACATTTTCTTAACATCTTTTTTTAAGCTTATTTCGCTAAGTTTAAATTTTGGGCTACCCGCATCCAAGAAACGCCCAAAGAACCTTTAATTACATTTGATTAGTGGCATAATATCTTAAAAATATCGTGCAGATTTTTTTTAGAGAGTTTTTAAGCGCGCAAACATAAAAAAATGTTCATGTTTAATCCGAACCTTTTTTTTGTAACCTTTTAAATGAAACTTTGATTGGGCTTACTAAACCCAGGTAGAAATTTTGGGTTGGGCGCGTCCCGGAAAAGCAGAAAACACCTTTAATGACATTGAAATAGTTGAAGAAGATATCCAGGATGTCGTCAAGCCAGTCTTTAGACAGTTTCGAAGTGCGCGAATAAGGTATTTTTATGATTAATCCTACACACTTTTGGTAACATTTTCTTAACATCTTTTTTTAAGCTTATTTCGCTAAGTTTAAATTTTGGGCTACCCGCATCCAAGAAACGCCCAAAGAACCTTTAATTACATTTGATTAGTGGCATAATATCTTAAAAATATCGTGCAGATTTTTTTTAGAGAGTTTTTAAGCGCGCAAACATAAAAAAATGTTCATGTTTAATCCGAACCTTTGTTTTGTAACCTTTTAAATCAAACTTTGATTGGGCTTACTAAACCCGGGTAGAAATTTTGGGTTGGGCGCGTCCCGGAAAAGCAGAAAACACCTTTAATGACTTTGAAATAGTTGAAGAAGATATCCAGGATGTCGTCAAGCCAGTCTTTAGACAGTTTCGAAGTGCGCAAATAAGGTATTTTTATGATTAATCCTACACACTTTTGGTAACATTTTCTTAACATCTTTTTTTAAGCTTATTTCGCTAAGTTTAAATTTTGGGCTACCCGCATCCAAGAAACGCCCAAAAAAACCTTTAATTACATTTGATTAGTGGCATAATATCTTAAAAAGATGGTCCAGATTTTTTTTAGAGAGTTTTTAAGCGCGCAAACATAAAAAAATGTTCATGTTTAATCCGAACCTTTTTTTTGTAACCTTTTAAATCAAACTTTGATTGGGCTTACTAAACCCAGGTAGAAATTTTGGGTTGGGCGCGTCCCGGAAAAGCAGAAAACACCTTTAATGACATTGAAATAGTTGAAGAATATATCCAGGATGTTGTCAAGCCAGTCTTTAGACAGTTTCGAAGTGCGCAAATAAGGTATTTTTATGATTAATCCTACACACTTTTGGTAACATTTTCTTAACATCTTTTTTTAAGCTTATTTCGCTAAGTTTAAATTTTGGGCTACCCGCATCCAAGAAACGCCCAAAGAACCTTTAATTACATTTGATTAGTGGCATAATATCTTAAAAATATCGTGCATATTTTTTTTAGAGAGTTTTTAAGCGCGCAAACATAAAAAAATGTTCATGTTTAATCCGAACCTTTTTTTTGTAACCTTTTAAATCAAACTTTGATTGGGCTTACTAAACCCAGGTAGAAATTTTGGGTTGGGCGCGTCCCGGAAAAGCAGAAAACACCTTTAATGACATTGAAATAGTTGAAGAATATATCCAGGATGTTGTCAAGCCAGTCTTTAGACAGTTTCGAAGTGCGCAAATAAGGTATTTTTATGATTAATCCTACACACTTTTGGTAACATTTTCTTAACATCTTTTTTTAAGCTTATTTCGGTAAGTTTAAATTTTGGGCTACCCGCATCCAAGAAACGTGAAAAGAACCTTTAATTACATTTGATTAGTGGCATAATATCTTAAAAATATCGTGCAGATTTTTTTTAGAGGGTTTTTAAGGGCGCAAACATAAAAAAATGTTCATGTTTAATCCGAACCTTTTTTTTGTAACCTTTTAAATCAAACTTTGATTGGGCTTACTAAACCAGGTAGAAATTTTGGGTTGGGCGCGTCCCGGAAAAGCAGAAAACACCTTTAATGACATTGAAATAGTTGAAGAAGATATCCAGGATGTCGTCAAGCCAGTCTTTAGACAGTTTCGAAGTGCGCAAATAAGGTATTTTTATGATTAATCCTACACACTTTTGGTAACATTTTCTTAACATCTTTTTTTAAGCTTATTTCGCTAAGTTTAAATTTTGGGCTACCCGCATCCAAGAAACGCCCAAAGAACCTTTAATTACATTTGATTAGTGGCATAATATCTTAAAAATATCGTGCAGATTTTTTTTAGAGAGTTTTTAAGCGCGCAAACATAAAAAAATGTTCATGTTTAATCCGAACCTTTTTTTTGTAACCTTTTAAATGAAACTTTGATTGGGCTTACTAAACCCAGGTAGAAATTTTGGGTTGGGCACGTCCCGGAAAAGCAGAAAACACCTTTAATGACATTGAAATAGTTGAAGAAGATATCCAGGATGTCGTCAAGCCAGTCTTTAGACAGTTTCGAAGTGCGCAAATCAGGTATTTTTATGATTAATCCTAGACACTTTTGGTAACATTTTCTTAACATCTTTTTTTAAGCTTCTTTCGCTAAGTTTAAATTTTGGGCTACCCGCATCAAAGAAACGCCCAAAGAACCTTTAATTACATTTGATTAGTGGCATAATATCTTAAAAATATCGTGCAGATTTTTTTTAGAGAGTTTTTAAGCGCGGAAACATAAAAAAATGTTCATGTTTAATCCGAACCTTTATTTTCTAACCTTTTAAATCAAACTTTGATTGGGCTTACTAAACCAGTTAGAAATTTTGGGTTGGGCGCGTCCCGGAAAAGCAGAAAACACCTTTAATGACATTGAAATAGTTGAAGAATATATCCAGGATGTGGTCAAGCCAGTCTTTAGACAGTTTCGAAGTGCGCAAATAAGGTATTTTTATGATTAATCCTACACACTTTTGGTCACATTTTCTTAACATCTTTTTTTAAGCTTATTTCGCTAAGTTTAAATTTTGGGCTACCCGCATTCAAGAAACGCCCAAAGAACCTTTAATTACATTTGATTAGTGGCATAATATCTTAAAAATATCGTGCAGATTTTTTTTAGAGAGTTTTTAAGCGCGCAAACATAAAGAAATGTTCATGTTTAATCCGAACCTTTTTTTTGTAACCTTTTAAATCAAACTTTGATTGGGCTTACTAAACCAGGTAGAAATTTTGGGTTGGGCGCGTCCCGGAAAAGCAGAAAACACCTTTAATGACATTGAAATAGTTGAAGAATATATCCAGGATGTGGTCAAGCCAGTCTTTAGACAGTTTCGAAGTGCGCAAATAAGGTATTTTTATGATTAATCCTACACACTTTTGGTAACATTTTCTTAACATCTTTTTTTAAGCTTATTTCGCTAAGTTTAAATTTTGGGCTACCCGCATCCAAGAAACGCCCAAAGAACCTTTAATTACATTTGATTAGTGGCATAATATCTTAAAAATATGGTCCAGATTTTTTTTAGAGAGTTTTTAAGCGCGCAAACATAAAAAAATGTTCATGTTTAATCCGAACCTTTTTTTTGTAACCTTTTAAATCAAACTTTGCTTGGGCTTACTAAACCAGGTAGAAATTTTGGGTTGGGCGCGTCCCGGAAAAGCAGAAAACACCTTTAATGACATTGAAATAGTTGAAGAATATATCCAGGATGTCGTCAAGCCAGTCTTTAGACAGTTTCGAAGTGCGGAAATAAGGTATTTTTATGATTAATCCTACACACTTTTGGTAACATTTTCTTAACATCTTTGTTTAAGCTTATTTCGCTAAGTTTAAATTTTAGGCTACCCGCATCCAAGAAACGCCCAAAGAACCTTTAATTACATTTGATTAGTGGGATAATATCTTAATAATATCGTCCAGATTTTTTTAGAGAGTTTTTAAGCGCGCAAACATAAGAAAATGTTCATGTTTAATCCGAACCTTTATTTTGTAACCTTTTAAATCAAACTTTGATTGGGCTTACTAAACCAGGTAGAAATTTTGGGTTGGGCGCCACCCGGAAAAGCAGAAAACACCTTTAATGACATTGAAATAGTTGAAGAATATATCCAGGATGTCGTCAAGCCAGTCTTTAGACAGTTTCGAAGTGCGCAAATAAGGTATTTTTATGATTAATCCTACACACTTTTGGTAACATTTTCTTAACATCTTTTTTTAAGCTTATTTCGCTAAGTTTAAATTTTGGGCTACCCGCATCCAAGAAACGCCCAAAGAACCTTTAATTACATTTGATTAGTGGCATAATATCTTAAAAATATCGTCAAGATTTTTTTAGAGAGTTTTTAAGCGCGCAAACATAAAAAAATGTTCATGTCTAATCCGAACCGTTTTTTTGTAATCTTTTAAATCAAACTTTGATTGGACTTACTAAACCAGGTAGAAATTTTGGGTTGGGCGCGTCCCGGAAAAGCAAAAAACACCTTTAATGACATTGAAATAGTTGAAAAATATATCCAGGATGTCGTCAAGCCAGTCTTTAGACAGTTTCGAAGTCCGCAGATAAGGTATTTTTATGATTAATCCTACACACTTTTGGTAACATTTTCTTAACATGTTTTTTTAAGCTTATTTCGCTAAGTTTAAATTTTGGGCTGCCCGCATCCAAGAAACGCCCAAAGAACCTTTAATTACATTTGATTAGTGGCATAATATCTTAAAACTATCGTCCAGATTTTTTTTAGAGAGTTTTTAAGCGCGCAAACATAAAAAAATTTTCATGTTTGATCCGAACCTTTTTTTTGTAACCTTTTAAATCAAACTTTGGTTGGGCTTACTAAACCAGGTAGAAATTTTGGGTTGGGCGCGTCCCGGAAAAGCAGAAAACACCTTTAATGACATTGAAATAGTTGAAGAATAAATCCAGGATGACGTCAAGCCAGTCATTACACAGTTTCGAAGTGCGCAAATAAGGTATTTTTATGATTAATCCTACACACTTTTGGTAACATTTTCTTAACATCTTTTTTTAAAGGTCTTTTCTGCTTTTCCGGGACGCGCCCAACCCAAAATTTCTACCTGGTTTAGTAAGCCCAATCAAAGTTTGATTTCAAACGTTACAAAAAAAAGGTTCGGATTAAACATGAACATTTTTTTATGTTTGCGCGCTTAAAAACTCTCTAAAAAAAATCTGGACCATATTTTTAAGATATTATGCCACTAATCAAATGTAATTAAAGGTTCTTTTGGCGTTTCTTGGATGCGGGTAGCCCAAAATTTAAACTTAGCGAAATAAGCTTAAAAAAAGATGTTAAGAAAATGTTACCAAAAGTGTGTAGGATTAATCATAAAAATATCTTATTTGCGCACTTCGAAACTGTCTAAAGACTGGCTTGACCACATCCTGGATATATTCTTCAACTATTTCAATGTCATTAAAGGTGTTTTCTGCTTTTCCGTGATGCGCCCAACCCAAAATTTCTACCTGGTTTAGTAAGCCCAATCAAAGTTTGATTTAAAAGGTTACAAAAAAAAGGTTCGGATTAAACATGAACATTTTTTTATGTTTGCGCGCTTAAGAACTCTCTAAAAAAAATCTGGACGATATTCTTAAGATATTATACCACTAATCAAATGTAATTAAAGGTTCTTTGGGCGTTTCTTGGATGCGGGTAGCCCAAAATTTAAACTTAGCGAAATAAGCTTAAAAAAAGATGTTAAGAAAATGTTACCAAACGTGTGTAGGATTAATCATAAAAATACCTTATTTGCGCACTACGTAACTGTCTAAAGACTGGGTTGACTACATCCTGGATATATTCTTCAACTATTTCAATGTCATTAAAGGTGTTTTCTGCTTTTCCGGGACGCGCCCAACCCAAAATTTCTACCTGGTTTAGTAAGCCCAATCAAAGTTTGATTTAAAAGGTTACAAAAAAAAGGTTCCGATTAAACATGAACATTTTTTTATGTTTGCGCGCTTAAAAACTCTCTAAAAAAAATCTGCACGATATTTTTAAGATATTATGCCACTAATCAAATGTAATTAAAGGTTCTTTGGGCGTTTCTTGGATGCGGGTAGCCCAAAATTTAAACTTAGCGAAATAAGCTTAAAAAAAGATGTTAAGAAAATGTTACCAAAAGTGTGTAGGATTAATCATAAAAATACCTTATTTCCGCACTTCGAAACTGTCTAAAGACTGGCTTGACGACATCCTGGATATATTCTTCAACTATTTCAATGTCATTAAAGGTGTTTTCTGCTTTTCCGGGACGCGCCCAACCCAAACTTTCTACCTGCTTTAGTAAGCCCAATCAAAGTTTGATTTAAAAGGTTACAAAAAAAAGGTTCGGATTAAACATGAACATTTTTTTATGTTTGCGCGCTTGAAAACTCTCTAAAAAAAATCTGCACGATATTTTTAAGATATTATGCCACTAATCAAATGTAATTAAAGGTTCTTTTGGCGTTTCTTGGATGCGGGTAGCCCAAAATTTAAACTTAGCGAAATAAGCTTAAAAAAAGATGTTAAGAAAATGTTACCAAGAGTGTGTAGGACTAATCATAAAAATACCTTATTTGCGCACTTCCAAACTGTCTAAAGACTGGCTTGACGACATCCTGGATATCTTCTTCAAGTATTTCAATGTCATTAAAGGTGTTTTCTGCTTTTCCGGGACGCGCCCAACCCAAAATTTCTACCTGGTTTAGTAAGGCCAATCAAAGTTTGATTTTAAAGGTTACAAAAAAAGGGTTCGGATTAAACATGAACATTTTTTTATGTTTGCGCGCTTAAAAACTCTCTAAAAAAAATCTGCACGATATTTTTAAGATATTATGCCACTAATCAAATGTAATTAAAGGTTCTTTGGGCGTTTCTTGGATGCGGGTAGCCCAAAATTTAAACTTAGCGAAATAAGTTTAAAAAAAGATGTTAAGAAAATGTTACCAAAAATGTATAGGATTAATCATAAAAATACCTTATTTGCGCACTTCGAAACTGTCTAAAGACTGGCTTGACGACATCCTGGATATATTCTTCAACTATTTCAATGTCATTAAAGGTGTTTTCTGCTTTTCCGGGACGCGCCCAACCCAAAATTTCTACCTGGTTTAGTAAACCCAATCAAAGTTTGATTTAAAAGGTTACAAAAAAAAGGTTCGGATTAAACATGAACATTTTTTTATGTTTGCGCGCTTAAAAACTCTCTAAAAAAAAATCTGCACCATATTGTTAAGATATTATGCCACTAATCAAATGTAATTAAAGGTTCTTTGGGCGTTTCTTGGATGCGGGTAGCCCAAAATTTAAACTTAGCGAAATAAGCTTAAAAAAAGATGTTAAGAAAATGTTACCAAAAGTGTGTAGGATTAATCATAAAAATATCTTATTTGCGCACTTTGAAACTGTCTAAAGACTGGCTTGACCACATCCTGGATATATTCTTCAACTATTTCAATGTCATTAAAGGTGTTTTCTGCTTTTCCGTGATGCGCCCAACCCAAAAATTCTACCTGGTTTAGTAAGCCCAATCAAAGTTTGATTTAAAAGGTTACAAAAAAAAGGTTCGGATTAAACATGAACATTTTTTTATGTTTGCGCGCTTAAGAACTCTCTAAAAAAAATCTGGACGATATTCTTAAGATATTATACCACTAATCAAATGTAATTAAAGGTTCTTTGGGCGTTTCTTGGATGCGGGTAGCCCAAAATTTAAACTTAGCGAAATAAGCTTAAAAAAAGATGTTAAGAAAATGTTACCAAAAGTGTGTAGGATTAATCATAAAAATACCTTATTTGCGCACTTCGAAACTGGCTAAAGACTGGCTTGACGACATCCTGGATATCTTCTTCAACTATTTCAATGTCATTAAAGGTGTTTTCTGCTTTTCCGGGACGCGCCCAACCCAAACGTTCTACCTGCTTTAGTAAGCCCAATCAAAGTTTGATTTAAAAGGTTACAAAAAAAAGGTTCGGATTAAACATGAACATTTTTTTATGTTTGCGCGCTTAAAAACTCTCTAAAAAAAATCTGCACGATATTTTTAAGATATTATGCCACTAATCAAATGTAATTAAAGGTTCTTTGGGCGTTTCTTGGATGCGGGTAGCCCAAAATTTAAACTTAGCGAAATAAGCTTAAAAAAAGATGTTAAGAAAATGTTACCAAAAGTGTGTAGGATTAATCATAAAAATATCTTATTTGCGCTCTTTGAAACTGTCTAAAGACTGGCTTGACCACATCCTGGATATATTCTTCAACTATTTCAGTGTCATTAGAGGTGTTTTCTGCTTTTCCGTGATGCGCCCAACCCAAAAATTCTACCTGGTTTAGTAAGCCCAATCAAAGTTTGATTTAAAAGGTTACAAAAAAAAGGTTCGGATTAAACATGAACATTTTTTTATGTTTGCGCGCTTAAGAACTCTCTAAAAAAAATCTGGACGATATTCTTAAGATATTATACCACTAATCAAATGTAATTAAAGGTTCTTTGGGCGTTTCTTGGATGCGGGTAGCCCAAAATTTAAACTTAGCGAAATAAGCTTAAAAAAAGATGTTAAGAAAATGTTACCAAAAGTGTGTAGGATTAATCATAAAAATACCTTATTTGCGCACTTCGAAACTGTCTAAAGACTGGCTTGACGACATCCTGGATATCTTCTTCAACTATTTAAATGTCATTAAAGGTGTTTTCTGCTTTTCCGGGACGCGCCCAACCCAAACTTTCTACCTGCTTTAGTAAGCCCAATCAATGTTTGATTTAAAAGGTTACAAAAAAAAGGTTTGGATTAAACATGAACATTTTTTTATGTTTGCGCGCTTAAAAACTCTCTAAAAAAAATCTGGACGATATTTTTAAGATATTATGCCACTAATCAAATGTAATTAAAGGTTCTTTGGGCGTTTCTTGGATGCGGGTAGCCCAAAATTTAAACTTAGCGAAATAAGCTTAAAAAAAGATGTTAAGAAAATGTTACCAAAAGTGTGTAGGATTAATCATAAAAATACCTTATTTGCGCACTTCGAAACTGTCTAAAGACTGGCTTGACGACATCCTGGATATCTTCTTCAACTATTTCAATGTCATTAAAGGTGTTTTCTGCTTTTCCTGGACGCGCCCAACCCAAAATTTCTACCTGGTTTAGTAAGCCCAATCAAAGTTTGATTTAAAAGGTTACAAAAAAAAGGTTGGGATTAAACATGAACATTTTTTTATGTTTGCGCGCTTAAAAAGTCTCTAAAAAAAATCTGCACGATATTTTTAAGATATTATGCCACTAATCAAATGTAATTAAAGGTTCTTTGGGCGTTTCTTGGATGCGGGTAGCCCAAAATTTAAACTTAGCGAAATAAGCTTAAAAAAAGATGTTAAGAAAATGTTACCAAAAGTGTGTAGGATTAATCATAAAAATACCTTATTTGCGCACTTCGAAACTGTCTAAAGACTGGCTTGACGACATCCTGGATATCTTCTTCAACTATTTCAATGTCATTAAAGGTGTTTTCTGCTTTTCCGGGACGCGCCCAACCCAAACTTTCTACCTGCTTTAGTAAGCCCAATCAAAGTTTGATTTAAAAGGTTACAAAAAAAAGGTTCGGATTAAACATGAACATTTCTTTATGTTTGCGCGCTTAAAAACTCTCTAAAAAAAATCTGCACGATATTTTTAAGATATTATGCCACTAATCAAATGTAATTAAAGGTTCTTTGGGCGTTTTTTGGATGCGGGTAGCCCAAAATTTAAACTTAGCGAAATAAGCTTAAAAAAAGATGTTAAGAAAATGTTACCAAAAGTGTGTAGGATTAATCATAAAAATACCTTATTTGCGCACTTCGAAACTGTCTAAAGACTGGCTTGACGACATCCTGGATATCTTCTTCAACTATTTCAATGTCATTAAAGGTGTTTTCTGCTTTTCCGGGACGCGCCCAACCCAAAATTTCTACCTGCTTTAGTAAGCCCAATCAAAGTTTGATTTAAAAGGTTACAAAAAAAAGGTTCGGATTAAACATGAACATTTTTTTATGTTTGCGCGCTTAAAAACTCTCTAAAAAAAATCTGCACGATATTTTTAAGATATTATGCCACTAATCAAATGTAATTAAAGGTTCTTTGGGCGTTTCTTGGATGCGGGTAGCCCAAAATTTAAACTTAGCGAAATAAGCTTAAAAAAAGATGTTAAGAAAATGTTACCAAAAGTGTGTAGGATTAATCATAAAAATATCTTATTTGCGCACTTCGAAACTGTCTAAAGACTGCCTTGACGACATCCTGGATATCTTCTTCAACTATTTCAATGTCATTAAAGGTGTTTTCTGCTTTTCCGGGACGCGCCTAACCCAAAATTTCTACCTGGTTTAGTAAGCCCAATCAAAGTTTGATTTAAAAGGTTACAAAAAAAAGGTTCGGATTAAACATGAACATTTTTTTATGTTTGCGCGCTTAAAAACTCCCAAAAAAAAATCTGCACGATATTTTTAAGATATTATGCCACTAATCAAATGTAATTAAAGGTTCTTTGGGCGTTTCTTGGATGCGGGTAGCCCAAAATTTAAACTTAGCGAAATAAGCTTAAAAAAAGATGTTAAGAAAATGTTACCAAAAGTGTGTAGGATTAATAATAAAAATACCTTATTTGCGCACTTCGAAACTGTCTAAAGACTGGCTTGACGACATCCTGGATATCTTCTTCCACTATTTCAATGTCATTAAAGGTGTTTTCTGCTTTTCCGGGACGCGCCCAACCCAAAATTTCTACCTGGTTTAGTAAGCCCAATCAAAGTTTGATTTAAAAGGTTACAAAAAAAAGGTTGGGATTAAACATGAACATTTTTTTATGTTTGCGCGCTTAAAAACTCTCTAAAAAAAATCTGCACGATATTTTTAAGATATTATGCCACCAATCAAATGTAATTAAAGGTTCTTTGGGCGTTTCTTGGATGCGGGTAGCCCAAAATTTAAACTTAGCGAAATAAGCTTAAAAAAAGATGTTAAGAAAATGTTACCAAAAGTGTGTAGGATTAATCATAAAAATACCTTATTTGCGCACTTCGAAACTGTCTAAAGACTGGCTTGACGACATCCTGGATATCTTCTTCAACTATTTCAATGTCATTAAAGGTGTTTTCTGCTTTTCCGGGACGCGCCCAACCCAAAATTTCTACCTGGTTTAGTAAGCCCATCAAAGTTTGATTTAAAAGGTTGCAAAAAAAAAGGTTCGGATTAAACATGAACATTTTTTTATGTTTGCGCGCTTAAAAACTCTCTAAAAAAAATCTGGACGATATTTTTAAGATATTATGCCACTAATCAAATGTAATTAAAGGTTCTTTGGGCGTTTCTTGGATGCGGGTAGCCCAAAATTTAAACTTAGCGAAATAAGCTTAAAAAAAGATGTTAAGAAAATGTTACCAAAAGTGTGTAGGATTAATCATAAAAATACCTTATTTGCGCACTTCGAAACTGTCTAAAGACTGGCTTGACGACATCCTGGATATCTTCTTCAACTATTTCAATGTCATTAAAGGTGTTCTCTGCTTTTCCGGGACGCGCCCAACCCAAAATTTCTACCTGGTTTAGTAAGCCCAATCAAAGTTTGATTTAAAAGGTTACAAAAAAAAGGTTGGGATTAAACATGAACATTGTTTTATGTTTACGCGCTTAAAAACTCTCTAAAAAAAATCTGCACGATATTTTTAAGATATTATGCCACCAATCAAATGTAATTAAAGGTTCTTTGGGCGTTTCTTGGATGCGGGTAGCCCAAAATTTAAACTTAGCGAAATAAGCTTGAAAAAAGATGTTAAGAAAATGTTACCAAAAGTGTGTAGGATTAATTGCGTTCGACGTTAGGAGAACGCTTCGTAATCTTTGGGGGTCCTGTGGTCGATGGGATACCTGTGCATGCCAGGCGTGAAGATTCGAGATTTTTGGTTACTTGGACGGGCGATGTTCAAAATCTGCGCCATTTTGAATAATTATTAAGCGCGCGCACGAGTTTTAAGCCCAATAGCCGGCCAAAGAAATTGCGGGCTCACCTGGTGGACATGCGCACACAACTATTTTTATGCGCAAGCAACTATACCTCGTGCGAGTGCGCACGCAACTATACCTCGTGCGAGTGCAAGGTGCTCGTGCGTCCGTGTCGCCTCCGTGGATATCTTTGGATTATTCGGTAAGTTCATTTATTTTTCTCAAACTTCATGCGATGTTTCTTAAAAAGTTCATCGCTTCAACTTGTCAAAGCCTTACCAGGAAACTTTTTAGTACTCCAAGAGCATGTAGAAAGCCCGATGTCGGCGTTGTCCGAACTACAACAAACCGAAGACCTTCGCTGCTCTCCTGCTTTGAATTGATGTCCTCGAATTTGCCGAACAACAAAGCAAATCAACCGATAACTCTGACACAAAGTTGTCTCAAAGCAAATCTACCAAGCCATTGTGCTTTGACCCATAGCGGTCACAAATACAAACCAAACAAACCGAGTCATTGTACTCGGTGGCCATTGCGCCAAATGACCCGTTGTGGTCACAAAGCAAATAAACCGAGTCATTCTGCTCGATGGCCATTGCGCCAAATGAAAAGTGACAAAAGTCAAATGGTTACCGGGCTGATAAGTGGTGATTGTAGTTCACAAGATCATGATAAGGCTTTGACAAGTTATTCTTCTGAGAAAATTGAAAATCATAGTGTAACTATTTCTGAAAATGTTGAAGTTCGTAAGAAAAGAGTGAATTGTCAGAGGAAAAGGGACAGGGAACCATCTCGCGTTCCTGTTAAAATAATTCTAAAGGCACTAAGTAATACGAAGTCTAGGAATAGAATCAAGTCTTTTGTAAGACAACATCTTCCAGACAGTTCTTTTATCACTAATTTATGTAGAAATTACAACACCTGGAAATTCTGGTATACCAATGATCATTATTATAGTAAATTTGTTTTTTACATGAACATACAGAAAAGAAAATTTACAACAACAGATAACTATTCTACATGTAACTGTAGACAAACACATATCCGTGTGGCAGATTTAATGAATTCTGGTGGAAAAAGCTTTCCTCAAACTCATAATGATAATTCAAAATTAAATGGAGGTATGTCTCCTGAGAATGCTGTTAGTCATGATTTACCATGGGATTGTTTAACTGAAAGGCTTCGTCTCATAGGACTTATACCACATGATGTAGGTGGATTTGGAGATTGTTTCTTTAAATCAGTTTCGCACCAACTGTATAGGACTGCTGACTTGCATCTTGAAATTCGTATGGCTGGAATTGGCCATTTACAGAGTTACCCAGAATTGTATATTGAAAGCATTTCTAATGATCACTGGAATAACTATATTCAACAAATGTCAAAACAAGGCACATGGTGTGATAACATCATAATGCAAGCTGTGGCCAATGCATACAACTGTGTCATTCATATCACACAGTCTAATATAAATTCACCTGAAAGTACAATCTTAACTCCTGTTGCTGATCAGGATGGACGAAAGACAATATTTATTGGATATATTAACGAGTTGCATTATGTTTCAACATTGACTGACAAAAACAGTAGATATAAAAACAAACTCACATGCATAAAGAGAAAATTATCAGAAACCAATGAAAACAGACATGGTAGACTTCTTAAGCACAGAAATTACATGAAAAGAGTCAAATATACAGAAACAGCTAATGAAAGGGCAAGCAGACTTGAAGATAAGAGAGGCACTTATAGAAAAGCAATGTCTGAAGAAACTGCTGAAAAGCGAAAAGAGAGACTTAAAAATAAGAGAGACACTTATAGAAAAAGAGTGTCTGAAGAAACTGTTGAAAAGCAAAAAGAGAGACTAAAAAGTTACAAAGACTCTTATAGAAAAAGAACGTCTGAAGAAACTGTTGAAAAGCGAAAAGAGAGACTTGCAAATAGGAGAGCCAGTTATAAAAGGTCTCAAACAATTTCTGCAGGACAAAAAGAGAGCTCTGCTGGTCCAGTTCATGAACAAAAACATGCACAAAATAACATGAACGATTTTCATAAGTCCAATCAGTATTCAGTTTGCCAATGCACTGTCTGTTTTGAAGCATGGCCATTGAAATCCAGTCCAAGGAAGGTTGATCACTACCAGTGTCAGAGGTGCATACGAGATAAACAACAACCAAAAAAGTTTTCTAAGGAAAATGACATGGTGCCATCATTAGTACCTTTACAACTGCAGGGGTTAACCCAAGTAGAAGAAATGCTTATTGCACGTGCACTTCCTGTTATGCGAGTTTACATAAAACCTGGTGGACAAAGGGGCTATTCAGGCCACTGTATCAATTTGCCTCAGGATATAGCTGAACTAGCACATTCTCTGCCTAGATACCCAAAAGATCTATCTGTTATTGTTGTTAAGATGAAAGGTAAAGAGAACAGTTTTAAAGATGTGACAGTGCGAAGGCAAAATGTAGCTGATGCACTACAATGGCTTGTTAATAATAACTCACACTACAAGGACATAACCATCAATCAAAATTCTTTAAATTCTTTACCAGAACATGGTGTTCCACATGGTCTTCTCTCGGTTGAAACAGAGAATATAGATTTGGATGCCACATGTGAACCTGACTTAGGTCCTCAAAATGAAGATGACATTGTTTATAATGAGGGTACTGAAATGAGTAGTTTTCTGCCTATTCCAGAGTGTCAGCAGCAAGAAATAGAAGCTGTGCGCCAACAATTGTCTAATGATTCTAATCACTTGCCCTGGCCAACAGTTGGCAGTGAACCATTAAACGAGTATGTAACTCCCTTTTTAGCAACAATGGCTTTCCCAACATTATTTCCAGATGGTAAGGGTGATCCTACTAACCCATCATTACGCCGAGATATACCACTCGGAGAAAGAGTAAAGGACCTTTTAAAGTTTGGAGAAAACAAGAATGACAAATGGGTATATCGCTTTGCTACTCACCCCAGATTTGGTTACTGGGCATTGAATATGATACAAAGAAAACGTATTCTGCAACAGACAGGCATGTTCCTAAAACAAAACCCAGGAGAAGCTCATTTGACTGCTGAAGAGCTGCGGCAAATGGCAACTAGCAATAACACAAGTATGTTTATATCTAAGATATCACGCTATCTTAGTAACATTACTGGTTCTAATGCTTATTGGCACAAAGCTAAAGAAGATTTAAAAGCAATAATAGCCCATGCTGGAGCTCCAACATTCTTTTTCACATTCTCCTCTGCTGATATGCATTGGCCTGAACTTCATGCAATTTTTGGCAACTCAGTCAGTAATAATTCAACTGACAACAAACGGCAGAATGTGATTAACAATCCTCATATTACAGACTGGTTCTTTACACAGCGTTTAGAAAGTTTTATTAAATACTGGTTATACAATTCACTAGATGCTGAGTGGCACTGGTACAGATTTGAATATCAAGCTAGAGGTAGTATACATTGTCATGGTGTAGCAAAGCTGAAAAATGATCCAGGTTTATGTAAACTCTCAGAAACAGCTCTAAAAGGCTATTTGGCTGAAATGTCCACTAATACAGCTGAGCAAGTCAATATACTAGAACTCAATCAACAGATAGTGGATGGGAAAAAGGCTTCCCAGGTAGTTTGTCAGTATGTAGATTGGTTATTGTCTACATATAATCCAGATCCACCAGATAATGGCACATGGGTGAAGCCCTCTATTCATCCTTGTCAAAAGCGTCACAAGGACCTTGTAAGTTTACAAGACTCTGAACAAGATTATGTTGATTTGTTGAATACTGTACAAAGGCACACTCGCTGTAGTACAAACTATTGTCTTAGAAAGAAACAAAACGAAACAGAACTGAAATGTAGATTTAAGTTTCCATTTGAACCTTGTGTTAATACAAAACTAGAGTTTGAGCCCATTCATACAAAAGATCGAAGCACTCAATACAAAGCAAAGATCATAACAAAGAGGAATGATAGCAGACTCAATAATCACCAACGACTTCAGCTTCAAGGCTGGAGGGCAAACTGTGATATTCAAGTGATCATTGATTATCATGCATGTGTTGAATACCTTGCAAAATATGCTTCAAAAGGTGAACCAAAGTCACTTGTAATGAAACTTGCATTTAATTCTATTGTCCGTAATTGCAACAACAATAGCAACCCTACAAAATTGATAAAAAAAGTGATAATGAAGTCACTTGGCCAACGTGACTTCTCTGCACAAGAGACTATGCATCATCTCATGTCACTGAAACTTGTCAGCTCATCATTTAATGTGGTACCTATTAGTCTAAATGGTTCACGTAGAATCAAAACTATAACAAATGATGGAGATACTGTAACCAATGACTCATTGCTTGATACTTACGCTAAAAGGGAAAAATATATTCAAACCATCCCAGATATAATGGCTCTTAATTTCATTCATTTTGCAACAAAATACAAACTTGTCAACAAAAAACTAACAGTTCAGCCTCATAACATGATTCCCAGAGTTTTTCCAGTATTTTCTTCCAATTCAAAAGGTCCAAATTTTGGACTTTATTGCAAATATCAGTTACTTAAGCACAAACCTTGGCATACTACACAAGACAATGCCTGGGATTGTCAGGAAGGCACTGATGAAATATACATCACAAAATGGAAGGAATTTCTACAAACACCATATGCTGAAGAGCATGTTCCTGACTGGTATGAAAAACTACAAAGTGTACAGAATAACACAGAAGAGGAACCAAATATAGAGCACTCTTCAGAAGAGCTTCCACAGCGTGAAGAGTGGATGGATTTAGCAGATCTCATACCTGGGTATTTTGTTAACCAAGATAATATAACACAACAAACCTCTCAGCCTGATTATGACTGGCAAAATGACAAGATTAAGTATGCAAATCACTTAATACAGGAAATGCCATCCTGGATAAAAACTAAGAAAGATACTTTGGATTCTACCTTTGGTTTGCAACAACAAAATATTGATGTTAATACATTCAGTGACATGCAAAGACATGCCTACAATATGGTGAAAGCACATTCTGAACAAGCCTGCCCTAAAGATCCATTGCTTCTTATTATACTTGGAGTTGCCGGTACAGGGAAAAGTTACCTCATTAATGCCATCCGAAACCTGCTCCAACACTCTTGTGCAGTGACTGCCACAACTGGCAAAGCTTCATTTAACATAAACGGATGTACAATCCATTCACTATTAAAATTGCCTGTTGGCCCAAGACATAACAAAGAATTAACAGGACAAGGGCTTGTCACATTACAAACCAAGCTGAAAGATATCAGTTATATCCTAATTGATGAATACTCTATGCTAGGACAAACATTGTTTGGCTGGATTGATAGACGCTGCCGACAAGCAACAGGCAAAAATGACGAAGTATTTGGTGGTAAATCCATGATATTAGTTGGTGACCCAGCTCAATTGCCTCCAGTGGCAGATAAGCCATTATATCATTCGAGACCCTCCAGTTCTACAGGTGAACAAGGCTATTTAGCTTATCACATGTTTGGCAATGTTGTAAAACTGTCAGTAAACCAGAGGGTTCAAGGCTTAAATCAACAGCAAGCTCAGTTTAGAGATTTACTCATACGCCTTCGCACAGGAGATTCTAATGAGCAAGATTGGAAACTTCTTTTGGCAAGACAGCCTTCCATAGCATTGAACGTGAATGAGTTTCAAGATGCCACTAGGCTCTATTTCAGCAATGAAGAAGTTGCTAATTATAACTTTGAACAGTTATCAGAACTTCATCAGCCAATAGCCTGCATCACTGCACGTCACTCTAGTGATATAGCTAAGAAAGCAAGTTCGGATGACATGTCAGGTTTACAACCGACCATTTTCCTTGCAAAAGGTGCACATGTAATGCTTACCATGAACCTATGGATAGATGTTGGACTTTGTAACGGTGCAACTGGAACGGTTGAAGATTTCATTTATGCAAACAACCAGCAACCACCAGACTTGCCTGTCGCTGTCATAGTAAAATTTAATGAGTATAGAGGTCCATCTATCAGTGATAGCATTCCACGATGTGTGCCTATATGCCCAATAACAATAACCTCACAGACACTAGATGGTTTACATGAGAGACAACAGTTGCCTCTCAAACTTGCTTGGGCAATCACAATACACAAGAGCCAAGGGTTAACACTGCCAAAAGCATGGATTGACATTGGTCAGACTGAAACTACTGCAGGCATTTCATATGTAGCTATAAGCAGAGTGAAAACACTTTCATCTTGTATTATTGAACCAATGACTTTTGAAAGACTTAAGAGTCTTAAGAAATCCACTAATTTAAAATATAGACTTGAAGAAGAAAGCAGGCTATATAATCTAGCAAATATAAATTGATCCCAAGTTGAGTGATGCGAACAAAGTCACTCACAACAGTACAGCACCCAAAATTGATTAATTAGAATAAATTGATTATACGGCCTTCAACACATGCATACATAAATGATTTTTTTTTATGGTTATAAATAGTTCACTTTCCAACTACATTTAAAGCAAAGTTCCATGTAATGTTTCAGAGTGTTGTATTAACTAGGGTTTAAAGGTATTTTAAACACCCTCCTAAAACATCTGTATACATCCTTATTTTTTTTTTTTTTTCAACAGACAAGACAGAGATCTAATATGGCTTCAGGTATGTATCTCCCGGTCATACTTAAATATTATGGTTATACGTTCCTTTCTTCTATTAAACTAATGCTTCTTGTTTTAAAATCATTTTATAACCTTACCTGCTCTATATGCTCTCATTAATAAAACATATTATTTTGAACATCTAGGTATTAGATGTACACTGTTTCCTATCACTTTTGTCACCCTTTAATGTTCTCATGTAGTTATATGATACAATTTATTTTTCTCACACCTCTTGCATGTTGGTGGCGAACTTTGGCCAAAATATCACTGTTATTTGTACTAAAAATAATCTTAATTACAGTAATTAATGAGTGGTGAACTGCTCCTGTTTTGCTAAATTTTAACACTTCCCCTTCTATTAAGCCCTTCCTTTCTATTTAGCCCCCCCCCCCCCCCCCCCCAATGCGCCTTAAAACAATAAGCCCCCTGTGGGCTTAATAGAGGATTTACAGTACATGAAACAAGGAGACTAATATTTACACATATGTTTTTTTCAAATAACACAAGCTACCTTATGCAGTAATCCCATCCATGCCAAATTTATTACATTAATCTAAATATCTTTTTACCTCCTCCTACAGAAAAACAAGACATAACTTGCTTTGTGCATAATGTCTCACCAGTAAAAAAATCTGGACCAACAAGCTACTTTAACTGCCACCTTCAGACAGAGAAAGATCTCATTGGCAGTGTATGCTTTGCAACTGAAAAGAAGGAAACTCTTGATGCAATGGCCGCACAAAGATCACCGGTTAAAATTTCAAATTTTAACATCAGCAATAAGTATGGACGAAGTGATGTAGTAATAAACAGGAACACAACCATCACTTCAACAACAGCTGATTTTCCATACAAAGCACAAGATGATGTCACATCAATTGCATCCTTGTCAAAAGTAGCACCACAACAGCTAGTGTCAATAAAAGGAAAGATATCACATCTAAGTGCGACCAAAACTATAGTCATCCAAGATTCTCCTGTCAAAAAACAGGAAGGCTATATAGTTGATCCATCTGGTTACATAAAAGTTATTTTCTGGGGTGAGCATGTTGACAGCGTCACACCACAGTCCACCTATTTCTTCAACAACTTGAGAATGAAAGTATCTCAGAATCAAAGATACTTGAACACACCAAAACAAGATAATTTATACACCATCAAGGACGCTGAACCCTTCAAACAAACATTACCTGAAGTCAGTGACATCTCAACAACAACAGAAACCATTGGAGAAATACTAGGAATAAGCAGTGTCACCAAATACAACTGTTGTTGTTCATGTTCAAAAAAAGTTACAATCAAGGGAAAAATTGCAGTCTGCGATAACTGCAAAGTAACACAAAAGGCAACCAGCTGCAGTGTAAAGTGGACACTCAAGATCCATATCCAAAACTCCAAACAACCACTGCAGAAGCTTCAGCTACAGGTTTATCAAGAAGCAGTGCCAAAGTTGTTTTCAATTTGTCACTTAATTGCAAATGAAACAACAGAGGAGGAAATCACAGAGGCTGTCTTAAACCTAGACACAGTTAAAGTATGCTTTGACACGCAAACGCGAAAACTTGTGGACATTGAAAAAATTGCCATTTAACATGTTTTGTTGCATTTTCCTTTGTAACAAACCAATCTCTAGTAACTATTTAAGTTACTAATAATTCATGCTATGAGATACAAACACTAAAACTTTTAGATATCGCAAAAACTTTTATAGCACTTAATTTTTGAATTTCATATTAAACTTTCTTGAAACTATTCCATTTACTATTATTCATGTTACTGTTAGAAAAATTAGTCTCGCTCATTTAGTATCTAAACTACATTGTAAATGAGTAGATTCTCATGTTTTAATTATTGCATTTTACCTTGTGACTAATCGAGTTAGTATCATCCAGGGCCCAGTTGTTCAAAAGACGATTACTGCTAACCCACGATTAAAGCTTAATCAAAGATTTAATCTCTTTTGTTTAAAAAGATTTCAAAAGCTAATTATAAGCTGCACATGAAGTCAAATCGAAAAATAAAACTAAAGAGCAAGAATCCTTAAGAAAATCTCTTTTGGTTATTAATTTAACTGGAATAAAAATTGACGCTAACCCTGGGTTTGCTTAATCGCGCTTTGAACAACCCGGCCCTGGTTACTGTTAAGATAAGAAAAATAGTTAAACAATGCTATGACACACAAACACGAAATATTTAGACATGGAAAAAAATCTAAGTTTCATAGCATTTTGAACTTCATCACAGCTTCATGTTCCAGTTCTTGTTATAAAATTTAGTCTATCTCTTTCAGTTTTTCAAGATACTGAGTAGATTGACATGTTTTTTTACATTTTCTCTTGCAACTAACCAATCCCATGCAACTATTCAAGTTACTATTCATGTTACTATTAAAATTTTTTTGTTAAACTATGGTATGACATGCAAACACCAGAACTTTTAAACATTGCAAAAAGTTTCATAGCATTACCAACTTCATAACTTTCTTGAAACTATTCAATTTACCATTATTCATGTTACCGTTACAAAAATTAGTCTCACTCATTTAGTATCTGAACTACATTGTAAATGAGTAGATTGACATGTTTTAATTATTGCATTTTACCTTGTGACTAATCGAGTTAGTATCATCCAGGTTACTGTTAAGTTAAGAAAAATTGTTAAACAATGCTATGACACACAGACACGAAACGTTTAGACATGGAAAAATCTCATTTTCATAGCATTTTGAACTTCATCATAGCCTCATGTTGTTGTTATAAAATCTACTCTATCATTTTCAGTTTTTCAAGATACTGAGTAGACTAACATGTTTTGTTACATTTTCCCTTGCAACTAACCAATCCCTTGTAACTATTCAAGTTACTATCATTCATGTTACTGTTACAAAAGTTAGTCTCCCACAATCAGTATCTAAACTACATTGTAACTAAGTAGATAAACATCTTTGGTTACATATTTGGGTTTCACTATTAAAGTTGCTATTGTTCATGTTGCTCTTTAAATACTTCGTCTTTCTCATTTAATCTCTCAACTAATTTCCTCCTCTGTTTTTGTATGATTTTAGCTAAATTCATTGAACTTCGAACGCACTTATTAATCTTTGATTACTACTAGTCATAAACATACCTTATTTGCGCACTTCGAAACTGTCTAAAGACTGGCTTGACGACATCCTGGATATCTTCTTCAACTATTTCAATGTCATTAAAGGTGTTTTCTGCTTTTCCGGGACGCGCCCAACCCAAAATTTCTACCTGGTTTAGTAAGGCCAATCAAAGTTTGATTTAAAAGGTTACAAAAAAAAGGTTCGGATTAAACATGAACATTTTTTTATGTTTGCGCGCTTAAAAACTCTCTAAAAAAAATCTGCACGATATTTTTAAGATATTATGCCACTAATCAAATGTAATTAAAGGTTCTTTGGGCGTTTCTTGGATGCGGGTAGCCCAAAATTTAAACTTAGCGAAATAAGCTTGAAAAAAGATGTTAAGAAAATGTTACCAAAAGTGTGTAGGATTAATCATAAAAATACCTTATTTGCGCACTTCGAAACTGTCTAAAGACTGGCTTGACCACATCCTGGATATCTTCTTCAACTATTTCAATGTCATTAAAGGTGTTTTCTGCTTTTCCAGGATGCGCCCAACCCAAAATTTCTACCTGGTTTAGTAAGCCCAATCAAAGTTTGATTTAAAAGGTTACAAAAAAAAGGTTCGGATTAAACATGAACATTTTTTTATGTTTGCGCGCTTAAAAACTCTCTAAAAAAAATCTGCACGATATTTTTAAGATATTATGCCACTAATCAAATGTAATTAAAGGTTCTTTGGGCGTTTTTTGGATGAGGGTAGCCCAAAATTTAAACTTAGCGAAATAAGCTTAAAAAAAGATGTTAAGAAAATGTTACCAAAAGTGTGTAGGATTAATCATAAAAATACCTTATTTGCGCACTTCGAAACTGTCTAAAGACTGGCTTGACGACATCCTGGATATCTTCTTCAACTATTTCAATGTCATTAAAGGTGTTTTCTGCTTTTCCGGGACGCGCCCAACCCAAAATTTCTACCTGGTTTAGTAAGCCCAATCAAAGTTTGATTTAAAAGGTTACAAAAAAAAGGTTCGGATTAAACATGAACATTTTTTTATGTTTGCGCGCTTAAAAACTCTCTAAAAAAAATCTGCACGATATTTTTAAGATATTATGCCACTAATCAAATGTAATTAAAGGTTCTTTGGGCGTTTCTTGGATGCGGGTAGCCCAAAATTTAAACTTAGCGAAATAAGCTTAAAAAAAGATGTTAAGAAAATGTTACCAAAAGTGTGTAAGATTAATCATAAAAACACCTTATTTGCGCACTTCGAAACTGTCTAAAGACTGGCTTGACGACATCCTGGATATCTTCTTCAACTATTTCAATGTCATTAAAGGTGTTTTCTGCTTTTCCGGGACGCGCCCAACCCAAAATTTCTACCTGGTTTAGTAAGCCCAATCAAAGTTTGATTTAAAAGGTTACAAAAAAAAGGTTGGGATTAAACATGAACATTTTTTTATGTTTGCGCGCTTAAAAACTCTCTAAAAAAAATCTGCACGATATTTTTAAGATATTATGCCACTAATCAAATGTAATTAAAGGTTCTTTTGGCGTTTTTTGGATGCGGGTAGCCCAAAATTTAAACTTAGCGAAATAAGCTTAAAAAAAGATGTTAAGAAAATGTTACCAAAAGTGTGTAGGATTAATCATAAAAATACCTTATTTGCGCACTTCGAAACTGTCTAAAGACTGGCTTGACGACATCCTGGATATCTTCTTCAACTATTTCAATGTCATTAAAGGTGTTTTCTGCTTTTCCGGGACGCGCCCAACCCAAAATTTCTACCTGGTTTAGTAAGCCCAATCAAAGTTTGATTTAAAAGGTTACAAAAAAAAGGTTGGGATTAAACATGAACATTTTTTTATGTTTGCGCGCTTAAAAACTCTCTAAAAAAAATCTGCACGATATTTTTAAGATATTATGCCACTAATCAAATGTAATTAAAGGTTCTTTTGGCGTTTTTTGGATGCGGGTAGCCCAAAATTTAAACTTAGCGAAATAAGCTTAAAAAAAGATGTTAAGAAAATGTTACCAAAAGTGTGTAGGATTAATCATAAAAATACCTTATTTGCGCACTTCGAAACTGTCTAAAGACTGGCTTGACGACATCCTGGATATCTTCTTCAACTATTTCAATGTCATTAAAGGTGTTTTCTGCTTTTCCGGGACGCGCCCAACCCAAAATTTCTACCTGGTTTAGTAAGCCCAATCAAAGTTTGATTTAAAAGGTTACAAAAAAAAGGTTCGGATTAAACATGAACATTTTTTTATGTTTGCGCGCTTAAAAACTCTCTAAAAAAAATCTGCACGATATTTTTAAGATATTATGCCACTAATCAAATGTAATTAAAGGTTCTTTGGGCGTTTCTTGGATGCGGGTAGCCCAAAATTTAAACTTAGCGAAATAAGCTTGAAAAAAGATGTTAAGAAAATGTTACCAAAAGTGTGTAGGATTAATCATAAAAATACCTTATTTGCGCACTTCGAAACTGTCTAAAGACTGGCTTGACGACATCCTGGATATCTTCTTCAACTATTTCAATGTCATTAAAGGTGTTTTCTGCTTTTCTGGGACGCGCCCAACCCAAAATTTCTACCTGGTTTAGTAAGCCCAATCAAAGTTTGATTTAAAAGGTTACAAAAAAAAGGTTCGGATTAAACATGAACATTTTTTTATGTTTGCGCGTTTAAAAACTCTCTAAAAAAAATCTGCACGATATTTTTAAGATATTATGCCACTAATCAAATGTAATTAAAGGCTCTTTGGGCGTTTTTTGGATGCGGGTAGCGCAAAATTTAAACTTAGCGAAATAAGCTTAAAAAAAGATGTTAAGAAAATGTTACCAAAAGTGTGTAGGATTAATCATAAAAATACCTTATTTGCGCACTTCGAAACTGTCTAAAGACTGGCTTGACGACATCCTGGATATCTTCTTCAACTATTTCAATGTCATTAAAGGTGTTTTCTGCTTTTCCGGGACGCGCCCAACCCAAAATTTCTACCTGGTTTAGTAAGCCCAATCAACGTTTGATTTAAAAGGTTCCAAAAAAAAGGTTCGGATTAAACATGAACATTTTTTTATGTTTGCGCGCTTAAAAACTCTCTAAAAAAAATCTGCACGATATTTTTAAGATATTATGCCACCAATCAAATGTAATTAAAGGTTCTTTGTGTCGCGATGGGCGAGTGAGGACCACATTCACACAAACATAAACTCAACATGGCGGATTTTCTTCTCCACATGCCTCCGCGTTTCTTTGCACGTGTTTTCGGGAATCCCGCGGGGGATCCCGTGTTACTTAAATCTCGCGGAGTAACGCTTCTCCGTGACACTCCGGGCCAGGCAAGTTTTTTTTTTTTTTGACATATTCTAAGTGTTCAGTAATCTGTTAAGCTTTCTTTTTGCTTCGGCTGCAGCTCTTCGAAGAGGGCGTTTCTCGGCAGGTTCAATTCCGCTCTTCTGCTTGGGTACATCATGCTGCTCTTCACTGCTACTTCTAGGCTCGGTACACTCGTTAGACTCTTGTTTCACTTCTGCGCACTCCAAAGGACACAGAAAGTTCAATGGTCGGTTCAGCAGCTTTCCTGTTGCTGTTCGGATAGTGGCCGCTCGTACTTCGTTATCTTTGCTTGTGATGATTTCTTCAATCATTGCTAGTTTCCAGGTTCCTCTTGGTGAACTTTCTTTCAGTAGCACGACATCTCCTTTTGTAGGTTGAACTTTTGCTTGAACTCTAGGGGCTTTTAAGTAAGTAGTACATAGGGCTACTAACGGTCACAACCAATCACAGCGCAGCAGAAATTGTCTCGACCAATCAGCATCGAGTATTTAACCCATGTGACCATGATGTCGTCAAAGTTCCCAAATATGGGCATAAAAGTCACGTGACCCCACCCAAGAGGTGGATCCGCATACTTGGCATAGTTTTGAAGGACCGCGTAGAACCTGGGTACGAATGGGACGCTCAAAACAAAGCCCCAGTCCCTTGCATTCCCCGGAAGTCAATAAAAACACACTCTATTGAGGACAGAATCACTGCATGGGTTTTAATGAACGTACCGCGTAAACCCTAAGTTACATCCGGGACGTATGTGAGGTCCTAATGACGTCACGCCCATTTGTTTTACATCAATACGCACAATAAAGATAGGGTGTTTGCTTCCTGGCTGAAGGAGTCATACAATGCGGATGAGGCCATGGAATATAATGATTGAATCCTAGCAATGACCAAGGTTTGATCAAAAACAAATCGACATGAAAAAAAATACCTACAAAAAAATGAAATGAAATTTGTTTTACATGAAATACACATTACGAAGAAAGGGTGTTTGCTTCCTGGATGAAGGAGTCATGAGCAATGGATTAGGCCATGGAAGATAATGGTGGAATCCTATCAAGGACCATGGTTTGGATAAAGAGCGACGTAAATCAAAACGGGTGGCTGAAACGAAAGGAGGGGTGGTTAGAGCCAAGAAGCAAACTGAATCAGAAACACTCGACCATTGGCACGCACGAGGCGGTGTCTTACTGTCCAATGATTGACTGGAAAAACAAAAAAAAGACTTGTTTACAAAGTGGGACGTGTGTGACGCCCTCGTGGTGTCACGCCCGGAAAAGATAGTATACAAAATAATTCAATTAACATCCAATCTTGGTTGAAATTAAAATGTTGAAAGATCCAAAGCGTTTCTGGGAAAAAAATTAACGTTTTAGTTTGAACAAATGGAGTAAGCTGGCCTGTCCTTGATAATTGATGATACAAAGTTTATGAGGGATAATGCTTGTGAAAATCATGACATCTTGTAAGACCCAAAAGGAATCTAATTAACAAAAAAAAATAATCATGAACATCCAGCAGGGGTGGCGCCACCATGCAGACCTCCCCCTGCCGGGTGTTCAAAATTCCCAATCCATGCTCTCCATCATGGCACAGCCCCGACAGGGTTCATGGAGTTCGGACACGTGCCGTAAATAGATCCAACACCGTTTGCACACAAAATATAATTTTCCAGTCAAATTTTGGAGGGACCTTGAATGTTGCTCCATCACCTGGGCAACGGCTGAAAAAGGAAAGGGAGATAAATGGCTCGCATGACAAAATGAGAATCTGAAAAAATAAAAAAAAAATATGTTTTTAAGGTTGGGGTGGGTAGCCCATGGTTTGCAATATCTCGCACCAATAACAGGGCACATGTAAGTCACTAGCACGACGAAAGTTCAAATAACAACGACAACAGAGTAATTTAATGGGTCTCGGAATTGGAAGGGCGACCCCCGATCCAGTGTACCACTGCACGATACTGCCGTGGAAACACCATGCAGCGGAAGTACCATGAACCCGGTGGGTACTGAGAATGGTATGCGAATCTACAAAAAGAATAATGGATGATTACTCTTCTGAGCCCATCAATAAATAATCAAGACGGTCTTGTATCCAACATCTGTACCCATAGATGTCAATCGCGATAATCACATCTAAAAATTTAATAATAATGGGCTAAACTCATGAAGACTATGGATGATTACAGAATTGCACGAAATGATAAACACTATGAATATGGTATCGTTGTTGCACGGCAAGGATCCACCCCCATTCGTCCATCGTAGAAATTACATCTGAAACGTTTCATGAAGACTAATTACACATCGAACCGTACTATAATGACATCGCAATTGCACGGGTCTAATCCATCCTCCATACTGTTTTAATGTATAATGAAAGCCTACAAAGAGGTGGAAAGTCGAATCAAGACGGGAATACTGGTACGAAAAAAACCGGCTTGCAAAGGGCGGATCCATTGCGTATGATGACGCAACAAACAATGCGTGGCTGTAAAAAAATTAAACTGAAATTAATCCTCCTCTAAAAACCCTAAGGCAGCCAAATCAGGGTCATCCACAGGACCCTGGCGCCGGAGAAACGAATTAATGCGAAAAGTCATTCGCAACGGCCAATCATCCCAATCCCGATGGTTGGGGTCCCCACTCTGCACATAGTCCACAATATCATCTTCAGTGAGGGACCCCTCCCGGTTGCCGACAATGACATCATCTAAGGTCAAACCCTCCATCATCCGCTCACAATGGTTACAGACCCCGCCAGGGGTGGGATGCGCAACCCATTGATAAATGTGACAGACAGGCTGATTCTCCACATGATCCCAAGAATCTAATAAAAAAATGAAAATCAACACGAACAGGTTGGGACCCAGAACCGCGCGGCCCAATTGAGTCGAGCTCGTCGAGGGCAGAGGCACAAGTGGATAGGCCACAGCACGTTGCGTAGAAACTCAAACCCCTTGAACACGTCTAGGAATCAAAAAAAGGGACATGAGGGAAAAAAGTGACCCACACCCAAAAAAAAAAAAAGGAAAGCCATGACACTTACCAGCCATGCGGCGGCGATGGACCTCGTGGTCGAGTTTCCGGGCAACAGGGTGGTCCCACGGCAACGTTTTGGCCCAATCCCGCAGTTCCTCGTGGGTGCAGCGTCTGAAGAAGGCGCGCAGACAATCGCTTCTTAGAGGCGTATGCCACAACAACTTCAGGGCGTCGAACAACATGGCGATTGGCATAGAGTACAATACCAACGAGGACAGCGAACTCACCATTTTTGATCAGCGTGACTGAACAAACTGGAATGAACCCACCCAGGGCGCGCAACGTGCTTTAGAGACGCCACGAGCGAATCAGATGAGTGGAGAGCCATCACGTGAGGTGTCTAGGAACGAGAGGAGACTCTAGGGGGTACCCCCCATGGGTACACCTTGTCCTCCCTGGACCAGAGGGTCTAGCGCGAGTACGTGATTGGTAGAGACTAGAGGATTAATAAGGGAATGTCAAGAAGAGACATCAATCGCATGCTGTTCACTGTGTCAGAATGGACTGCCGAGGGTTAGTCGATCCCCACAACAAACCGTTTGGCCGCGTGTTGCCGTTAGAGGTCCAAGTCAAGATCATGTTTTGGGTCCAGTGCTTTTACACGATGGACAAGCGAAAGAAGGTGGTGCGTGAATTCAAAGGTCTACCCAAGTGCGACCTCACAGGCTTCCCCAAACAACTGGGCGAAGATCGTTGGTGGAATCAAGTGGTGGTGCGGTTGCACGCCCCCAGAAAAAATGGCTGCCACCACTGCCACCGCCTCATGGACCACCGGCTCTCGGTGAGTAAAAAAAGTGGTTTGACTCTTTGTCTTCTCATGACCTTGACGTTGAGAATTTTTTTTTTGTCTGGGTTTCAGATTGGCATGATGGTGGAGATGGCACGGCAACCCCCCAATCTCGACCGCTTGATGAATGAAGGCATTGCCTTTGTGATCGACACCTTCAAACATCAGATCCCCCAATGTCCCCTGGGTCAGCGCCCCGTCATGATTGGCCGGAGGAAGGCCGCCTACGATACGGTGGATAAAGTCATGAGACGCTTGGACTTGATTATGAATACCATGTCAGCCATGCAATTTATTGTGATTGACATTCATTAAAAAAACAAGTGATGTGTTCTATATCAGTGTCTTTTTATTGGTGTTTGAATAAACGCTCCAGGGTGGGATAGATCGCCTGATCTTCTTCCCGCGTGCCTACAATGGCGGTCTTGTCTTGGAGGGTGGGGAGGGCAATGTAGTCCTCGGTCATGCCTTCACATGGTTGATATTGACCTAGGGTGGGATTCCACCATAACCATTCTTCTCGATCCACATCAAACACATAGAGGGGTTTGCCTAAGAGCTGGGCCATGACCACACTCCAGCCTGTCCCACCCAATAGATGCTTGCGCATCTCGTCAAAATAGCCCACGGCCAAGACTAAAGACGCTGGCTGGATCACGTGCACATTCCGCTGGATATACTGGAGACTGATGGGATGATGCACTTGTCGACCCAATCGAAACGCGGCCTGGGTGACGGTAGGGGTGGCAGCGTCCAACTCCGTTTGCGTCAAGGGCGCGAGAGACTTGGCTCGAGGGTGACAGGGTGGGATAACGACCACACACGCATGTCCATACAACTGACATAATCGTTCCACATGCGTGTCCACGCCTTTCGCACCGCCCGTGTAAATAGTCAGTGGCATGGTCTGTGAAAAATTAAAAACAGTGATTAGGGTGAGATAATGGAGTCCACGCCCATAGGGTATGTGGTTCATCATCATCAGCGTACAGCACAAGAGACCCACGTCGTGGAGCGCCATGATTTACTTACAATAGGAAGTTCTTTAGCCGCTGTACCATCACATTCCATGAAATCATCCATAAGACAGAATGATACCGCAGCGAGCCACTCCTGATTTTATAACAGAAAGTATGGGCTCTGATTGGTGGACCCTCCGATCACACCACTCTCACGAGTGTCAAGGGCTGAGACAGGATTGGTGGACACAAGATCGTATGAGGATCACGAGATGCAGAGACATGGGCTATAAAAGGCAGGCCAGACGTGCACCCCAATCATTCCGCTCAGGCATGGAACGTCAAGCCACTCAACCGGCTGCGGTGCCCACAGGACGCAAACGACGCCGAGTGAGTAGTAGTAAGAAAGCCCCAGACATGAAAGCCACCCGTGAACTCGAGATGGCGCTGAACGCCCTGCCCCGAGCTGAAACGGAGGAAACCCCAGCCAGCCAAATCATCACTTCCAATGGAGTTGTGATAAACCAAACCCGAGCTGACCCACCACCCACCCCTTCCCCCATCGTCTCACCCGTCTCCTCTGTGAACGACTTGATGGAGGGCACCCTGAAAGACTATGAGGAAGAGTGTCTAGAGGAAGGGATGGTTCAGGCGGAGCCTGCCCAGGAAGACCAGGACCTCGATCAGATGGAGACCCAGTTGAACGAGCTCTTGTATGAAACGTGCCCCTTTCATCCTCATCGAATCCTCCAATGCGTTAACCCCGAGACCCAATTTGGCCAGTTGAGGTTCAAATGCCCCCTAGCAGGATGTCCAGTGTATTTGTTTGAAGATAGTCGAGAAATGATGATGGAGAAATTGAAAGAAGACACGCACCCTCAAGTCCGGGCCCGATTGCAACGAGTGGAGCTCAAGTGCAAATGTGGGTTGGTCCCTAGGATGAAATTGAGCCGAACCAGCAAGAATTACCAGAAGGTGTTTTTTAGTTGTGGCAGTTTTCTCCCAGGTCGAGACCCCTGTGGCTACTTTCAATGGCTCCATGGCCCGCTGTGGTCCCCCCGAGAGCAAGCGCAACCCACCCTGAGACGATGGGTGAAAGAGACACTCCCTGAGGTCCATGACTATGAGAAGGCGTCCGTAAAACCATGGGGCATGCCTGCAGTCCCCCTCCTGAAAAAACACTGTTTGGACGAGGCTTCCCCAGAGAGGGATTTTGTGGAGAGGCATAGGCCGTGGGCCAATCAGTTTAAGGAAGCCATCCAAGCCCAGGAGCGAGCCTATGAGAGCAGGCGCCATTTGCATAAGAACTTTGGTAGCTCGGTGTTGTTTTGAAAAAAAAAATCATGTAGGTGTGTGAAAAAAAAACTATTAAAGACCGAGATTGGCTACGAGTGTGTGTCAGTGTCTTGATGTCGTGGCCACGCGCTTACGAAGATCCCCAGCAACCCGGGGCTTTGGGTGGGGTCCGTCCCTTTGCCCAAGCCCATAAATTGAAACCCCCGCAAGCGCAACGGATTCTCCAATCGGTGTTGAGTTATACCCTCCACAAACCCCGACGGACGCGGTTTCCCACGGCGCCCACGTTGGTCTTTGACCGAGACGAACAATGGCAAATGGATTTGGTCGACATGCAAAAACTCCGTCGATGGAATCAGGGGAACAACTATTTGTTAACGGTGATCGACGTCCTGTCCAAGTACGCCTGGGCCGTCCCCATCAAATCCAAAAGCAGCCCGGAGATGCTCCGAGGGTTGGACAAGATTCGTCGACAAGCCTCGCCGCGACGACCGCTCCGCGTACAGACGGATCAAGGCAAAGAATTTTTAAATAAAAAAGTGCAAGCCTGGTTCAAGCAACAGGGGTGGCATCATTTTTACACGTATGGGGATAGCAAAGCCTCCGTGGTGGAACGATGGCATCGCACGTTGAAACAACGCATGTACCGGTATTTCACCGCGCACAATACGTTACGGTACGTGGACGTGTTACAACCCTTGATTCATACCTACAATCACACCCAGCATCGCAGTATTGGGCTGGCCCCGCATCAAGTCACCCCTAAAACAGTCCCGGAGGTGTGGGACCGACTCTACGGCGCGCGTTTGGAGCAAACGACCCCACCGCCCAAATGTCGCGTGGGGGATCGGGTGCGTCTCAACAAGAAACATCGTCCCTTCAAAAAAGGGTATTTGCCCGGGTGGACGGAAGAAGTGTTTGTGGTCACGCACGTTCGTCGTCATCCGATCGTTACGTATCGACTCAGTGAATGGGACGGGACGCCTATAAAAGGTACGTTTTACGAACCCGATGTTCAAAAAGTACAAGTGTCGGACGACTCGTTATTTCGGGTCGAAAAAGTCTTGAAACGTCAAGGACGCCGGGTATTGGTCCGGTGGAAAGGGTGGCCGGCCAAGTACGATAGTTGGATTCCCGCGCAGCATGGTCCGCGTCAAAATCACGCCTCGAAAAAGAAAAAAGCGGGTACGGTTTCTCGATGAAGTGCAAGCGGATTCCAGCCGACCGCGCGCCAGTTACACTCCCTCGCCCACCAGTGACGCCGACGTACTGAAATTCATTCAGAAGAAAGCGGCCGAACAACGGCAAACCCAACCGTGGTGGGAAAAATTGGCCAGTCCGACCAAGCAGCAATGGGCGTACGCCAATGCCTACCATCGAGCCGAAGCGTATGCCAAGAAACGAGGGGCCTTGCGGTCCCCCTCCAAGAAAACACAACAACGCCGACGCGCAGGGCGTCATCCCCCGATGCGCAAGAAGAAACCCCCCAAACCCAAGACGTGCATGACCCTGATGGAATTGGCCCGGGCCTTTCCCAACATTGCCCAGCAAGTGTGTTTTCATCCCAAACAATCGACCTTCAATTCCGTGGTAGGACGCGTCCCTCGCAGCAAACAGAAAGTGGCCCAATGGCTATAAAAGGGGACCCTGACCCATTGGAAGGAGACCACTCCTCCTCCTCAGGATGAACGAGATTAAACGCCTGACGCTGGTCAGCGATCCCACCAACGAGTTTCCCAACAATGCCAACAACAGTTTCAAGGTGCGATTGCCCGAACGGCTGGTGTTACCGGGCGCGGGGTGGCATGCCTCCTTGATGTCCCTGACCGTCCCGGATCAAGGCCAGAGCAATGCCGTCATCGCCGCGGATCCTCATACCAAAGTGCTCAAATTCAAAATGACGTATGTGGTCCGCAAGTTTGTGATAGACTCCTATCGACGGGTGGAAACCAAAACCGTGGACTGCGAAGTGGAATTGGAAGAGATCATGAATGCCAATCAAATCGTGGCGACGGGGAGTATGTTTTGGCAACGCGTGATGCAAGAAGTGAACAACAAAATCATGCACAATGTGATGAAAGAACAAATACAGCGTTTGGTCCTTGAACCCGACGAAAAACCGATTGTCAGTGCCAAAAAAAACGCGATACCCCGACTGTCCTGGAAAAAAGGTGCCTTGGTGATTCAGGCTTTGTCCGCCAAGGATTTATTGAAAGTGGACAAGAGCGCCATCACAGATCTGTTCATCAACCTGGCTATTGCGCTCAAATTTGGGTTGGTGGTGGAAAAGACCGGTCGAAACAACACGACGGCGTATGAAATAGGGCCCAATCTGCAATACACGCTGCCGACAGCCTCCTACGGTTCGAGAACCCGACCCACTGGGTCCCAAAATCGCACGCCCTACGACTGGGAAGGCGAGCAGTACATGGGCATCAATCCCATCTTAGTGTTCGGTAACACAGGTTCTGTTACCAATCATGATCCCTTCCATGTGGTGACCCATTCTGGTGTGAAGTTTGTGCAATTGTCCTTGATGGTGGAATGGAGGTTGAACAATCTCGATGCCTCCTTTGAAAAGATTGTGGGGACCCGTAAACGCACCGTCATGGTCTATTCGGATCTGGTGGAATCCACGGTGGTGGGCAGTGGCAAGTATCCCCTGTTGCGGGAAGTGCAATTGTTGAGAACCGGCGATGGGGAAAGCACCGCCGAACCCCTGCACCATCAATGGATTAAAGTACGAGGACAACAATTGGATATTTTGGAAGTGGAGATTGCCAGTACCAGTGGACCCCTGGCCATCTTACCCCCGGGCAAAACCTTGGTGACCATCGGTCTCAAACAGCTATAAAAAGCCACTCACACCACACGAGGGACCCAAAAGCACCTTCGACGTGAAACCGACCCCATGCGCGGAGGCAGTTTAACGCGATACCACACGCCCGTGGTCACCTCGCAAGAGGGCCGAGGGTTGACCGAAGACTTGATCAAACTGGCGGGACCCCTGGTCCTACAGCAAGCGCAAGCGGGATTGCGAGATATTCAACGAGGCAAGAGTGCCGCAGAGACGTGGGCGGATCGACAGGGGCAACTCACCCGCGGCTTGAAACGGAAAGCCCCCGCCATGGTGTGGGCAGGCGGCAAACACCAAGCCAAAAAAACCTATAAAAGAGCGACTCAACGTATACGGGACATCTTTGGACGTTGAAAACAAGATGGTACGCGTGGGTGGTTTTCTCAAAACGCAAAATCGCATTCGACGGCAACGGGCCCGTGGACGGTTCATTTCACCGTACCAAGTCGGGGGCACGATCTTTGGCAAGTCGACGACGGCGCGCTATCCCTTGATGCATACCTCCTCCCGTCTGTTGGACCCCCTCGCCATGGAGAAGAGGATGGTTCGATATGCGCGCCAGATGAAAGGGGGCACCATTTTTGGCACGTCCACTCGCATGCGCATGGGGGATCCCTGGCAGGTCCTCGCGGCAGACCAAGAAAAGGCCAGAAGGAGACGCTGGCTCCAGCAACGGATGAAAGGAGGCACGATTTTTGGCAAGGGGGATCTCAGAAAAGTGTTGTGGGCCAACCAAGCCAAAGCCAGGAGGCAACGTAGGCGAAAACGTATAAAAAGGGGGGAACGTTGAACCCCAGGGACAGACCGCATCATGTCGCTCCAACTGTTTGACGTGCCTGATGTGGATTATCGGTACGAAGCCTCTCGGGAGGTGGAGTTTCAACCCGCCTTGACGGGGATCCAGCCCATCACGTTCTCCATCCCGGGCTCCGACGATTATTACGATACCAATTCCATTCGATTCAAAGTCAAAGTCCGTCTGACTGATCCAGCGGCTGGGTATAATGGGTTGAGCGCTGATTTGACCGCCGCGTCAGATGCCAACAATTCCAAGAGCACGTACTGCGTCAACAATTTTGGACACTCCATCTTTCGAGATATCACCTTGAGCATGAATGGGGTCCTCATGACGGAACAGAGCAACACCTACCATTACAGAGCCTACCTAGAAACCCTCCTGAACTACAACCGAGAAGAAGGTGCCACCAAGTTAGCCCCCCAAGGATGGGTCAATGCCGTCAATGTGGTGAATATCATGGGAGCCACAGGAGCCAATTCGGATATCCCCACGAACGCTGGATGGAGTGGGAATGCAGAATTGCGTGCCTTGACGAGCCGATTGCTGAGCGAAAATTGGCACACCTTCCTCATCCGCCCACATTTGCCACCCCTCCGAACAGGCAAATTGTTGGTCCCCAATATCCAGATGGACTTGGAACTCTTCCTCAACCCCAACACCGTCTACATGATGGGCACCCCCAACAAAGGCACCTTGGTGGCCAAGAAATTTCCAGCCATTCACCCAGAAGACATCAAAGTCACCTTGCTGATGAGAAAAGTGACCTTGAATGCCAGTGTCTATGTGAGACTGCAGAAAGAAAGACAGCTGGGCAAACAAATTGCCCGCTACCCCGTGGTGCGGAGCGAAATCCGTACCTTTTCCTTCGATGGACGCACCACCCAGTGGGAACAAGACAATGTGTTTGTGGGTCGATTTCCTGACCGAGTGATGGTCGGATTATTGCATTCCAATACCTTCAATGGAGACCTACAACGCTACCCCTTTGCCTTTGAAAAGTTTGGGGTCACCCAGATACGACAGACTTTGAATGGAGAAGAATACCCTTACAGAACCCTGCAATTGACAGGAGACCAAGCCTATGAAGATCTGCTGGGCTACGATCGATTTCTACAAGCCATGGGTGCCTACAATGAAGACAAGATCCCCATGCTACTGCCTGGAGATTGGGGACAAGGCAAGAACTGCACGTTGTTCTTGTTCAACAATGTGCCCAGTGGAAAAGCCGATGATCCTCAGTATCGCAACCCCCGTCAATCGGGCAATACGCGACTGATCATTGATTTTGCAGCGGCTGTCAATCACAACATCACCGTGTTGGTCTGGAGCGAGTATGAAAACATGTATGAGATCAATCATATGGGAGGTATAAAATACAACATCAACGGCTGAGATGCATTCAGAAGACAGAAGACACCGGGCATGGAGTTTGTGGCGCTCAGTGATAGGGTGCTGCGGACGTTGGCCCTAGAAGATCCCACGTTGCGACGCGTGTTTCATGGCGTGTACCCCGCCGACCAGTTACCCCGTTCACCCCCCAAAAGTGTCCGTCAAGCCTACATTGTCAACACGGATCCAGCGGGAGAACCGGGACAACATTGGTTGGGTCTATGGACGGAACAGAACAAGTGCGAGATCTTTGACAGTTATGGGATGCCCTTGCACGTGTACACCCATCCGGACCTGCACCAATGGTGGAGTCAATGGAAGCACTTGATCCGCAGTGACCAGACGTTGCAAGCCTTGGATAGTCAGACCTGTGGCCATTATGCGTTATTTTTCTTGAAAGCCCGTGCCCAAGGCCAGTCCTATCAAGACTTTTTGGGGCAATGGAGTTGCGACAATTTAGTGTTGAATGATCAGAAAGTGGCCGAGCGGTTGAAACGGGTGATTAAACAAGAAGTCCAAGATGAAGTCGATGCCCGCCCAGACGAGGGAGGGCAAAAGAATGTGAGCCGCCAGGCCTTTATGCTTTGTAATCCTTGTGAGTGTTGACAATAAAAAACACCATAAAACGAGAGGTGCTGTGTTCGAGGGGTCATTTGAACTCTCATCATGATTACGCGAGGGGATGTCCAGCGGGTGATTGACGCTTTCATGTTAGAAGAAACCTTGTATTGGTGGTCCCACCCCATTGAACGGGTGAACACCGTCCGAGGGGTGGATGCCTGGGATGGGTATCATTGGCTCATAGCCCGCCAACTGGCGCAAGACCAGGACTGGGTCGCTCTCAAACAGTACATGGACACCATGCAAGAAACGCATTTAAGAGAGACGATGGAACACTTGATTGAGTTCGAATCGCCACGCCTCTACCGCGAGTATTGGACAGCATGCCCAGCCGCAGACGACGACGACGACGACGGCAGCGCCCTTCCTCCCGACGACCCCGTTTTCGTCAAAACGGGCGAGGGATCATGAGCGTGTTGGCCAAAGCGTATAAAATCGGGGATCAATTGGGACGTGACAAACGGTATAAACGTATGGGCGCGAAAGGGGCCACGGGTCATTATCGACGTCACCCTCGACCGTGGGAAGGATGATTCGACACCCCAGTAGTGTGATTATCGCGGGCCCGTCGGGCAGTGGCAAGAGCGAGTTAGTGGAACAATGGTTACGAGACCTGAACGTGTTTCAAGTCCCACCCAAGAAGATCGTCTACGCGTACGACCGATGGCAACCCCGGTTTGAGCGTATGCAGAAGAAAGAGGGAATTCAGTTTCATCGCGGGTTACCGGACCCCCGTCATTTAACCCAATGGTTTGGCCGGACGCGCGGCGGGGTGCTCGTCTTGGACGATTTGATGGAAGAAGGGGGACAGGACAAACGCGTGTTGGATTTGTTCACCAAAGATTCCCATCATCGCAACATCACCGTCTTGTATTTGACGCAAGATTTATTCCCGCCGGGTAAATTTGCCAAGACCATTAATCGCAACGCGCATTACATTGTGGCCTTCAAGAACCCTCGGGATCAAACAGGCATACGCACGATTTTACTGCAAGCCTTTCCCGACCAATGGCGTCAAGTCTTGCGCCTATTTAAACGCATCACGTCCCGTCCCTTTGGCTATTTGATGTTGGATGTGCACCCGGCCTCGGATGATCGGTACCGCCTGTGGAGTCATTTAACGCGCCGAGAAGGCAAGGCGCAAGTCCATACCCTGCCCGTGGATGTCCCTGCCGTTCGAAAACGAGCTGCAACGAGAACTCGCCCGGGTTCGTCGACAAAGAGAAGGCGGACAACAACGTGACTTATCGGAGCGCATGGACACCCCGACCCTCTCGCCTGCCGGGGTGGGGTCCCCGACCTCGCCCTCGGTACTTCGGGACCTTAGTACCATGACAGACATGGTGGCAGAATTGACCCAACCCGTGGATCGAGCCCAATTGGATCAAGAGATTGAAGATTTTAATTTGACCTACCCGGTCAATGTGGACGATGCCCTGAATGCCTTTACGTTACCCCCCGTGGCAGGTACAGGCACTGCCCCGGCCACCACCACCACCACGGCACCGCCACCGCCACCACCACCCACGATCACTACCGCTCCTACCACCACCGCCACCCCAACCCGTCCCACTACGTCCACCCGCACACGTCCCACAGCCACTACCACCACCACCAGCTCTAGACGGCCCAGACCACGCCCTGCCACCACCGCCACCACCACCACGGCTCCCTCCCGCCCCTCCACCTCCCGACGTAGCGCTGGAGCCGGCACCAGGACCACCACGTCCACGGTGACGACCCCGACAGGCCGACCTACGGTGGCCGCCAAACAACCGCGACGACGTCCCCGCGTGCCCTCTCCACCGTCCCCCGATTCTTCCCCACCGTCGGAGGATGAAGATGATGATGACGATCGAGGACGAGGCTTAAGGCGACGGTTGGATTTGCTGAATGAAGATGCCCTAGAACGGGCGCGAGGGAGACGCATTCGCAATATCACGCATACCAATACGGTCACCACCGTGTATGAAGAGGGAGGCCGACCGTCGGTACGTCGCACGTCCACGCGAACCTCCAGTCCAAGTCCACCCCCTGCACCAGCCCGCCGTGGCCGCGGTCGTGGCCGTGGCCGAGCCCGTGGACGGGGACGACGCTCATGAACAAAAAAGATATAAAACCAGGGTCCTGCCTTCCACCGTCCCCAAAACCATGTGTGGTCGATGTCGAAGTGGGATGGCCTCTCGACGCAAACGCAAACGCACCACGACCCGACGTCGATCCCCCGCCAAACGACGAAGGGGTCAAGTAGGGGGTGTCGGGCCCGGCCTGCCTCTTGGGATTCTCAAAGCTGGCTATGGGATCACCAAAGCCATCGGGGATCATCAACAAAAGCGAGCCCAAGCCATTATTGACAAACGCACACGAGAGTGGGAATCTGGTAAACGGAAACGCTATGCGGGGGAATCGTTTAATTGTTCCATCATGTGAAAAAAGTATAAAAGACAAGAGGCGTTAGACAGACCAGGGATTTATCATGCCTTGTGGTAGACGACGAACACGACGCCGAAAGCAACGAGGGGGTATCCTCCCACTATTCCTCATCCCCGCTGCCATTGCTGCAGCCAAGGCGGCAGCAGCTGGAGCTGTGAGTGGTGCCGCGGCTTATGGCACTAAAAAAGCCATTCAAGCCGCGACGCGCAAGAAAAAAGTAGGCAAGATCAGTTACGCGCAATGGCAGGCCAATAAACGACAGGTCCAGCAGATGAGACGTCGAATGGGGTTGCCTCCGTTGCGGTCTCTAGGGATGCTATAAAAGACACGCTGGGTAGGGACCCAGACATTATTGGAGGATGGTCCGTGGACCCAATGGACGCCGACACCGTTATGTCCCCCGAAAACGACGCCGTCGACGTGGATTGCAACGCGGAGGCGTGCTCCCCATGCTGGCAGTGGCTCTCTCGCCTGGGGCGTTCAAGAAGAAACGTCGACGGACGCGTTCACGTTAGACGCGATCCAGTCCTCAAAAAACGAAAAAAAGCCGTGACGTTCACGTTGGAATGGGACCCCAACTATGATTCATTGTTATGCCATCAGTGTCGCACTCATATGCAATGCTATTATCATGGCGAATTGTGTGGCAGGTGTGGAGCCCTTTTTACCATAAATAGACCTTGTTCGTGGCTTGAACTCAAGAGTCAGCATGGCGTGGCGCATGGAACGTCAAGCTCCGTTCTTGAAAAGTGTCTTACAAGAAGCCAATCAACATAAACGACAAGAATTGTTACGGATGGCCAATGCGGATCAGATCAATGCCATCAGTGAATTGGTGATGAACACGCTCCGTGGCACGGTGCCCCGTTCTCGACAGACCATCACGTTGCTCAAACCGCATGCCCAAAGTTTACGCGCCATGGCCAAACCTGCGCATTCAGTGAAACGACGGCGCGCCATCATGATGGCTCAAACCGGTGGCGCCCTCTGGCCTGAACTCTACCGATGTTATAAACGTTGCATGCGCTAGACCAAACCCCTCAGTTGCACCATGGAACCCGAGATGGTGAGCACCACGGTGGACAACGCCCCGGCTTTTTTACAATTAAAAGAAAAGTACAAACAAGAGTTGGTGGAAGACACTCGCTTGAGTAAAGCCGCGGATTTGGCGGCCAAACAGCATATCCTCCTGACCAGTGAGGTCCCGGATGCTTGGAAACGCCCGCAACTCAAAGCCGTGAGCCGTCAATTACGCCATTGGACCAAAAAAGTGCGTCAACCCTTTGGAGCGCCCGCGGGAGGTGTGAGTGCTGCAGGGGCTGCCACGCCCGGCGAGGATGATGATTTTGAAGCGGGGCCGATGCAAGCGTGGTTCACGCAATTGGTCAAAGCCACCAAAGGTATAAAACAAGGCTCCACGCCGACTGGGCCCAGAAAACCACCGGTCCCGCCTAAACCGAACATCACCCCGAGTGCTAAAAAGAAACTCAAGTTTACGCCTCAACTGAGCAGCGCGGAGTTGGCGCACGAGTTGCCTTTTTCAGACACGCACGGTACAGCACCCTGGCAATCCCCTAAAGAACGGGCGGACTCCATTACGAAATCGGTCACGCGTGATATTCGCAAACGCACGACAGACTCTGCCAAAAAGAAAGCCGCCAGTATCGCCAAAAAGAAAGCCGCTGGGTTCGCCAAGAAAGCCTTGGATTGGAAATCGTGGAAAACCCCGTGATGGGCCGGAGACGTCGTGCGACAGCTACCTCCCGTGCCCGACCGAAGCGGCGACGATCGCAACGCGGGGGCAAGTTATTTGATGTGCAAAAGCTCCTCAACAAGACGGGCTTTGAATTTCATTGGCCCGGCTATCAGTATATGGGCCCTGGCACTCATTTGAAAAAACGGTTGGCCCGTGGGGATCCCGGCATCAACCGGTTAGACAGGATTGCGAAAGTGCATGACATGGACTATGATAAAGCCAAGACCTTGAAAGATAAATGGGTGGCGGATCGCAAGATGATTGCCAAGATTGATCAACTCCCTGGTAGTAAAACCCTGACGGAGCGTATTGTGAGACGCATTATGAAAACCAAACTTCGATTGGGCATGTAATTAAGTGGAACACAGTTATCACACGATGGATTGATTTAAATCACATGGTTTAATAAAACTCACATTTGTTCTTACAAGTATTGTTGTAACTGTTGTAAGGCATTGGAACGGGATGATTGCACAGGGTCCTCGTCAGGCTCGGAGTCGGACCAGTCTAGCGGCCACCACGGGAGGGGAAAGGGACGTTCCAAATGTTCGGCCAAGCGTTGGTTTTGTGTGGTCTCCATCCGCTTCCGATATTTTTCTTTCTGTAACGCTCTCCACCCCTCTTCCCCCAAGGCTTGTTGTTTTTCGGCCCGGAGTTGTCGCCGCCGCTCATTCACGCGTTCTTTGTAGGCTTCAAAGGTTCCTTCCTCCTTCATTTTGGCCATCCAGTTTTTCTGGGCTTGGGCGTTCCGGCGTTTTACTTCACTCCGCTTTTCCTCGGACATGGCATAATAGCGTTTCATCCCATATTCTAGTTTTTTGGCTTTAAAGGCCTCGTACTCCCCTTTGGCTTTCAAGTTTGCCATGTGCTGGTGGTAGCGTCGACGATGGAGGGCCTTTACTTTCTCGATCCCGTTCACGGATGCATACTGACGTTTCCGATACAGTTTTTGGGTCCGTTTGTTGGCCTCGGGGTCCCGCTTTTTTCGTCGCGATGTTGGCGTATCCATAATTTAATTCCAGTAAACGGGAAGAACACACGTCCGCCAACGCTCGTAATTTTCGAAAGGGACTCTCTTTGATTTGTCGATCCTTGGCACGACGGTCCCGTTGCTGTTGCACAATCTGCTCGCGGTGTTTGTGGTAGTAATCTCGGTTCAGCAATCGTACGTAGGCCGCGTTTTTGGTGCGGTAGCGCAGACATGCCAGTCGGTTGAGTTCTCGGGCTCGCGCTTCCTGTTCGGGGGTCGGCGCTGGTTTAGGCGGTTTAGGGGGTTTCACTTTTTTCTGGGCCGCCCGCTTTTCCCGTTTCTGCTGCAACAATCTTTCCTTATTCTTGACGTACCATTCGTGTTTCAACCGTTTCTGCTCTTCCGGATTTTTGTTAGGCATTCTCAAACGCAACTGACGTCTGTTCTGATGGACAGACTTTATCTAAGGGATTCTCCGCCAATCACGGATCTCGGTCCAGGCCTAGAGGAAATGAAAGGAGTCTGTACCCATGGGGGGGACCCCCCTCAATCTTCTGGTCGATCCAACCCCCTCACCTGACTCTCACCTGAGCTGGGTCCACCAATCCCAGCGCAGGCGAGATCACGTGAGACGGTCTATAAAAGTCCACAGCCAGCGCGGGAAAATTCAAATTGTTGCCGCTATCATGGCGGAGGCGTATCCATTCAGTGACGATGACGAAGGGGATGCTCTATTGGACCGCGCCTATGATCGGTGGGAACAGTTGGGAGGGGCTGCTGCCCGTGGCCCTCTCTTTCAATTCACTATGCAACCCATCGGTCGACGACGCCGCTGGCGTGATGTGGTGGAACGGGCGCAATTCAATGCGCAATTACGGCAATTGCGGGATCCTGTGCCTGGGGACAATATTGGGTTGGCGTTGACCGAAGCACTCCATCAAGCCATTGAAACAGAACTGGGCCGTGAGCAGCGACCTGCCCATCATTTTGTGAATTTTGCTATTACAGCGCATGGATTCACCCACGCTTACCAAACCGCCAATTTTACCGTGGGGGAATTTTTACAACGCACCGCCCGTTTGGATGAAATGTTAGCGACGTTAGCTGGCAAGTTGAACAGCAATGAAGCCTTCAACCCCGACCACGGATTCCAAGTCGATGTGGTGTTTGTCTCCATGCCTGGTCCAGGGTCTGGTCGACACAAAGAACGCAATCCTGGTCGACTATGCCTGGATCGAGAAAATAAGAAAAAAAAATGTATTATCACTATTCGAAACAGAGATGCCCTATGCTGTGCTCGCGCGATCGTCAACATGCGTGCCCACTGCCATAAAGATCAAGGCGTGGATGGGTTTCGCGACTGGGACAATCTCAAACGGGGACGTCCTGTGCAGTCACGTCAAGCCCAGGCCCTCCATCAGCAAGCAGGGGTGGCTGAGGGTCCCTGTGGTTTACCCGAGCTGCGTCAATTTCAGCAAGCCTTGGGGTCTCAATATCAATTGTTGGTGATGACCCGGATGAAACCGTTTTTTCTCATCTTTAAAGGCCCTGACGCGCCTCATCCGATTCGTTTATTGAAATCCGATGATCATTTTGATGGTTGCACGTCCTTTCCGGCGTTTGTCAACCGCTCGTATTATTGCCTGGACTGTGAACGGGGGTTCAACACCAACGATCGGACTCATCACAGTTGTCAAGGAAGACGCTGCAAAGCGTGTGGTCGATTTGACTGTCCAGAGTATGTGCGTGGTACCCGCCCTACGGACTATTGCCCCTTCTGTCATCGCAAGTTTTACGGTGAGCAATGCAAACGTCATCATGTGGAAAGCCGGCAATGTCAATCCATCAAAACCTGTCTCAAGTGCCAGGCCCAGTACAACGTTCTCCCTAACCAACGTCACCAGTGCGGGTACGCCAAATGTCCTGTGTGTCATGAATGGGTACCCATCCAATACCATAAGTGTTACATTCAACCCGTGGTCGAGAATGAGGAAGAGACTGAACCCACAGAGGAGGGGGGAGGTAGCATGGTGGCGCCACCCTCTCCCCTGTTTGTTTACGCCGATTTTGAAGCCATGCAGAATGCAGAAGGTGTGTTTGTGGCCAATTTGTTATGTTATTCGTCTAGTGAAGAAACGACCATTCATGTGTTGGACGGGGAAGACTGTGCCCTCCAATTTTTGCATGATTTGGATGCTCTCACGGACATTCCAGACAGCGAGAGTGAACGGGAGATTCTTGTGGTGTTTCACAATTTGAAAGGCTTTGACGGTATGTTTATTTTGCATGAACTGTACCAGCAACAACGCGAGGTGGTGGATCAATTGACCGTGGGCGCTAAAGTGTTGTCCTTCAGGAGTGGACCCCTCAAATTCATTGACTCGTTGTGTTTCCTGCCCATGTCGCTGGCCTCGTTTCCCAGCACCTTCAATTTGACCGAAT